>NW_007015499.1:0-1290 GCF_000164805.1 Carlito syrichta
AATGTAGCCTCTTCCCAAAACGCTAGCTGGTACACTGATGCCAATGGGTTCCTAGGACACGTACGTTGTGTAGGAAGTCTGTGCTACCAGGGGTCCACCCTCCAAAAAATAATTCTGATTTTGGGGGGTCTTTCTTTGTATGCTTGCGAATGTATCTCCAGCTGAAAGAGCTTTCAGAAGTGGTGAGCACAAAACGGGAGGAGAAGTCTATTGTGCAAGGTCTGAGGGTAGCCTCCGTCTTTGACCCATTTGATTCTCCCCAGTCACATTGGTCATTGTCACTGGCGTGGTAGACAGGGAGGGGAAAACGGCTGATCAAGATGACAGGGAATGTCTGACTGTGGCCTCAGGGGGTCCTTCTTAGAGTTGTCGCCTTAAAGGTCTTAGCTTGCTCCAACAGCAAGGACAAGTATTCCCACCTCTAGGGCCGTGGCATGAAGCTACTTGGGAGTGCCTACAATCATGTCGGGAATGGTGCTGTCAGACCCATGACAAACTGTGTCTGGCTCAGTAATGTGTCTCAAATAGCCACATGGACATATCGCACTCGGAGAGTGATGTTTCCTCTTGATGTTTCTAGAATGCAACTTCTCTCAATAACCGGAGAGCAGGCTGCCCAAAGTCAGCACCGGACAGGGATGGAGAGTCTTGGAGGTGGCAGGGTGGTGAAGGAGAGGACCATCTCACAGTGGCTGGTCCCTCTGTCCCTGGATTCGGCTTTCCATGTGGGGAGGGTCGCTTTCCTTCTCATCTTTCTGCCGCTGTCCTGTTGGCCTCTGGTTATTCTGTTTCCTGATTTAATGCCTTAGCTTGATTTAACACCTCCTTACTCAGGAAAATATCTCTCTTTAAGTGTTTAATTTCTAAAAGACATACCTTTTCCTGGTGAGCCAACCACAAGAAGGACCTCCTATTTCAGAGAAGGCTTTTCCTTTTCACTCAGATTTGGCTTTGCCTAACTTTACAATTGAGCAGATCTCAGGGTGACCTTGTCACCATAGCAGGAATTACACTCCAGTCTCTTTCTATTCCTGTGAAGGCATGTCATAATTATATTCTTAATATATACATCTATGAATATGTGACTGCTTTATGAGTTATAATTTTGAACAACAATAGAATACTACTCCAACCATTACTTTTTAAATCTTTTTTCCTCCACATAATAATATATCACTGACTTCTTGCCAAATTAATGAAAAGATTTTTACACTCTTTTGAGAGCACCGGATTCTAACTATTGGACAACCAGGAAGTGTCTATACCATTTTCGATGACTGTTGAATATTA
>NW_007015500.1:0-1267 GCF_000164805.1 Carlito syrichta
ATGGATGGATGGATTGATTGATTGATTGATTGATTTATGAGTCAGGGTCTCACTCTGTCACCGAGGCTGGAGTACAGTGGCACAATCACAGCTCACCACAGCCTTGACTTCCTGGGCTCAGGTGATCTTTCCACCTCAGCCTCCTTAGTAGCCAGGACTATAGGCACATGCCACCATAACCAGCTAGTTTGTTTGTTTGTTTGTTTGTTTGGTAGAGAAAGGTCTTACCATGTTGCCAAGGATGGTTTCAAACTCCTGGGCTCAAGTAATCCTCCTCTCTCACCCTCTCAGTTCTGGGACTATAGGAATGTGCCGCCATGTATGGCCAGAGTCTATAATTTATTAAATTAAAAATAGATAAGTATGCTTATGCTTAACCTCCTTGTTGAATGTCTTGGTGTGTTCTAAATCCAAAGGGTACATTGTTGTTATAATGTAAATTATTTAATGAGGATACCTGAGGTGAAATTATTTCCAAATTATGTTCAAACAATTTATAAATTTTAACCTTTCAATGAAAACTAAGTCTGCTTTGCCTTTTAATCTTCTGTGTGTGTGTCTGTGTGTCTAAAGATCGGTTTTCTGTTTTGATTTGGGTAGTATTTTCCATTGATTTTAGTGGACATACACACAACAAATTCCTTTCCATAAACTGTGATTTTTCTTAGTGCAGGCAACATGACCTGTATCTTACAGAGTGCTACAATTTAAACTGCTGCCACATTGAGGCAAATGCTTTATGGCCTGCATCCAGTCTGTGTCTAACCCTTTGACCTTGGCCTTCTCCCCTTTTTTTCAGTTTCAGATGTTAAAGTGCCACTGCTTCCCTCTCACAAGCGAATGGATATCACGGTTTTCAAGCCCTTTCTTGATCTTGACACTCAGCCTGTCCTCTTCATTCCTGACGTGCATTTTGCCAGCCTGCAGCGGGGCACTCATGTAGGTAACGAGTGTCCCAGGGAGGTTACCGGGAAACAGGGCATGGCAGAAAAAAAAAGTCTTGGTCATTATTCATGGGACAGAAGCCAACATTTAGCGAGGTTTGACCAGTTAGCTCCTTGTAATATCCGGCTGGGGTGGCATGATGCCAGCTTGATAAAACCCGTCGAGGGTCACTGGTTTGAAGACGCAGTGCCAGCCCCGTCCACTTTGTTCTGTTGTGTTCATTCGTCATTCTTATCCTCTCATCCTAGCTCATTTAAAAGATTCTAGAATAGTGATGCGGTTTGGAGTCGGAGTCTACCATCTGGTGAACGAAACTCAGGAA
>NW_007015501.1:0-1263 GCF_000164805.1 Carlito syrichta
CTGCCTTCCTACCATCCTTCCTTCTTCAGAATGTTGATACTGTAACCCTCAGACCAACAATGGAGGAAGCCAGAGAGGACAGACTAAATAATAAGAGCTCACACTGCCATCTCATCGAGCCAACACTTTATCTCACCTGTACATACCCCCTAGGGGAAAGGTGCTATTAGTCCTCATTTTAAAGATGAGAACATTGATGCAGAGTCTGGTCAAGTGGTGTCACCATGGCCCCATGCCTTGTCCATGCCAAGTGGGACCTACAGTCTTCTCCAACAGGCTGTTACTTCCCAGCGAGACAAAGTTTCCCTGAAACTCATCTCTTCAAGAGTGACTAAACAGGATAAACAGAGCGAAACTTCTAAAATGTCTCAAGGCAGTGATTTCCTAACTAGAAGATTTTAACCTCTAACCTAGTAGGCGGTAAATGATCTGGGAAAATTGACCTGCTCAGACAAGGTGTTTTACCAGAGGCTATGAATGGTTAACCATGCAGTCTCACTTCCTTCCATCTCTTTCTTTTTCTGTTCTTTTTTCCCTCCTTCCCCCTCTTTATTTAGACCCCTTTATAAGGGAGTCTGCCACTTTCCTCAGACTCGTTTTCCTAGAAGCCTCCTGGTTTCCCTTCCTTCTACAATTTCTCCTCTTCCTCCCACCTATTCTCTTGTATCCTCTAACTGCATCACTGACCATCTTTTTTGAAGTCCATCTGCCCTCTCTACCAGCGTCCTTGGATCCATCTGCCCTTTCTACCAGCCCCATCTAGGTGCTCACACATTCCTAATGTTTCTTCACTGAAAACAGCACCACCAAAATGGAGACACGATCAAATTCCTTCTGGAGGGAAACAGGGAACGGGTCAACTAAGACCTCTCCAAGCCCTGCCCCAAACCAGACATTTGTCCAAATCTTTATGGAGAAGGAGAAACTTGTAGTTTAAACCGCTAAATAGAAGGTACAGGAGCAACTCCTGAGAAATGGCATGGTATGGAAGAAATGTGTGGTCAAGAGACTGCCTTCTAGCCCCACACATGACCTGAAGAATTTATTTTCACCCTCTGAGCCTTCACATTTACAGTGTCTCCATTTTGAGAGTCTGGTGGAGTCTGTGATCCACCTTCCTTTCCAGAAAAGTACAATATGCGCATACCCGTGATGTCAAAATGTCCACAGACACTAATCCTCAGAAACTATCCTTGAACTTTCTGGAAGTCCCCAAGGTCAAGAAAAGCTGGTGACTCTAAAGATACCTCAATGCTCAAGTTC
>NW_007015502.1:0-1484 GCF_000164805.1 Carlito syrichta
TGAATAGGGAGAGTGGGGCACTGGATTCAGGCATTTCGGGTCAAAAATTGCTGAACACTCAGCACAGTGGGGACGGCTTGTTCGTGTAAATTACCCATCTTGAAATGAGCAAATGCATTGAAAGAATCTCCAAAAAGAAAATTAACTGAAGCCAAATGCAGCCTCTCCCAACAATGCTAGCTGTTACATGGATGCTGGTGGGTTCCTAGAACACTTACCTAGCAGGGGGAAGCCTGTACTACAAGGGGTCCACCCTCCAAAAAATAATTTCAGGTATGTATCTAAGTGAGTGCAGAATCCTGATGGCCGCACACATTTATCTTAAACAAAAGGCCCTCTTCTTATGTTCTCAACTTAATAATATGACAGCATAGTCTATATTGTCTATATATAATAAGACAATTGAGCCATATTTTACTGACAACAGTGGTGCCCAACTTGACTTTAGGACTGTATACAGGTCTTAGATACTTAAAAAATTTTTCATACCTTGTTTTAAATAAGAACACAAAAAATCATTAATATTTATTTCATATAACATAATTCTCAAAGCAAATATAACCAAATACCTGACTTTTGCTCTTTTTCTCCCACATATATTTTTTGTGTACATAGCCAGAAACCACTTAGAACTGTTATAAAAAAACAAGTACATAAATGGTTTCTTTCTCTGTCTTGTGAGAAATTCTTTATTAAAAATGATAATAATGTGAAAGGTGTTACTTTTACAGTTTCATATCTTTAAACACAGCTAAATTATTTTAGTAATGTGAGAATGAGTGTGTTCTAGAAAAGAAAAAAAGACTTTAGATTTGAGAACAGATGGTTTATAATCATGACAGAATCATGACAGCAAATAATATATCAAGGTTAATGACCTACATTCTGAACTCATTTTAATTTTTAAAACCTATTACCAATTGAAAATGCCCTACTTTATCTGAACCGACACTTATAAGCATATTTAAAAAATTATTTATACCCTTGAAAAATTTCTTTTGTTGCTAGTGCTCTCTGAAACAACAGTAGGAAACCCTTGGTGGTTAGTGCTTTGTGAACACAAGCATCCATATGAAATTGTTTGTTTCTGTATGCATAGGCAAATAGGTTTTGTCATACCAATGCCCTAAATGCAAATTTTTCTAGAATTATTTTATTCCTTAAAATTATGAGCCTAATTCTAATACTAACTTCCATCAATAGTTAAATTATTATTTATCCTTCAATCAAAAGCTACTTGAAGGACCTACCACTTAGATGCTGGAGGAACAGGTTAAGATAAGAAATTATGCTTGTTCCAGTTGTTAATAGAATATTAAGAAAGATTTAAGAATGAGAACATCAGTTCCAGGTTCCAGATATTTGATACACTTTACTAGAGAGCAGGGAAAACAAGCAGATTGAGCCTGCAATGTATTTTCCAGGTCAAACGTCTATATGCCTATTTAATATTTTTTTTAACAGAGATGACTTGAGAAAATGCA
>NW_007015503.1:0-1248 GCF_000164805.1 Carlito syrichta
GTGTGGTGATTTCTAAAAGACCGAAAATTCTACCTTCCATATGACCCAGTAATCCTCCTTCTGGGAATATACCCAGAAGAACTCAAATTATTCTATAAAGATACCTGTGCATGCATGTGTATTGCAGCACTACTCACAATAGCAGAAATATGGAACCAATCGTGCTGCCCATCAAAAGTGGCCTGGATTTTTAAATGTGGTACATATACGCAATGGAATATTATGCAGCCATGAAGAAGGACAAAATTATGGACTTTGCTGCAACTTGGATAGATTTAGAGTCTGACATACTCGGTGATCTCTTACAAAAACAAAGAACTGAGCATCATGTGTTCTCACTCATAAGTGGACCCTGAGCATTTATCATAATACTATATGAAAGAGATTGACTGTAGTGCCAGGGAAAGGAGGGAGAACACATAACATTAAGGGTACTTGATCCAAAATCAGGTGAAGTAAGGTTCAATGGGAGCCCCAAACTTCATCTGTATGATGACCACTTATATATCTAACACTGAATTGTACCCCATATCTTTAAAAGAAAAAAAGAAAATACCCTTCCTTTCAACTCTCTTGTTTATACTATGAATAATACTATATCCAAGCCACTTATAGGGTGTCAGGCTACCAATAAGGATAATTTAACCTAGTGAGTGACACATAATTCAGATGTTCAGATAATTTAACCTAGTGAGTGACACATGTTCAGATAATTTAACCTAGTGAGTGACACACAATTTAAAATAAATTGTTAAGAATATTTTTTATTCTGTTTTAAGTGAATTATTTAAAATTTGATAGAGTATTTATTACCCCAGCCCTACAAAATGAACAAGCATAATTATATACATATTCACTCATAGGTCAAAATAATAAAACTTCCAAGAGTTAATAAAAGTAAGACACTAAGCCAAGCAATACAGACACTGAATTGAAGTCAATGGGTCTAGTGTTAGAAAGAAGCAAAAGTCCTCAAAGAGATAAGGGAAAAAATATATCATATATAAAAATCCTCCCTTCATATCCTCCCTCTAGCCACCAAATATAAGTCATGCTATATGCATGAGTTTGCTGTATGCATGCTGGCTTGATATTCATATTAATCCATTTTAAGGCTAGCTATAGTTTGTTTTTGTTTTTGTTTTTTAAACTCTGCAAATGTTAATCTGGTCCCATAAAAGCCAATCCCACAAAGGCAAAGGATATCATGCCCCAACAGGGGTCAGTAAAAAGAAAGGCAGCCAGGAA
>NW_007015504.1:0-1220 GCF_000164805.1 Carlito syrichta
ATCATACAAATGCTATACACGAAAAGCATCCCAAAAACACTGTCCCAGAAAAGAAGAAAAATGAGGAATCAAGTTATCCCATACTCTGGGTTCAAAGTCCTAGTGTAGTCTTCAACTCATCTCTTTCTTTTGCCATCTGTACCGGCAGCCCCTCAGGTCCTGCCAATTCTACCTTTTTAATCCCTTTCATGTCCTGCACTCTTATCTTATCCCCATCTCCGTTGTCACTGGCATACTCTGGATTCTCGTAATTCTGTACATGGATTACTAAAACGATCTCCTAACTGGACAGTCTCAGTCTATCCTCAAGGTGCCTTGGAATAAACTTCCTAAAGCACAATTCAAATATTATTTCCTCCTTGCTTAAAAACTTTAATGACCCTTCACTATTTACATCAGAAACCTTAGGATTATTGGAAGGTTGCTTACAAAGATCTATATTTCCAGATGTACTTGGAAAATTAGAAGATTTGGCTACACTGGTCCAGAATTTCCAAATGACAGTAATTATCTAGAGGTGAGTTTGGACTTCTTAAGTAATCCCTGTGCTTCTGGAACTGTATCAGAACCCTCCCTACACAATGGAGGCATATGGAATCCTCTGGCAAACTTTTCACCCATGTAGCTGATTTCTATTATCAAGATTGAAATCTTTCTATCAAGAATGAAATTCAGACCACTTCTTAATCTAGTGCTTGAGGATTTGGCAATTTATGGTAGACTGAATTACAGCCCCCAAATATGCCTATATCCCTATTCCCAGAACCTCTTAACGTATTACTTTACATGGTAAAAGGGACTTTGTAGAGGTGACTAAGTTAAGGCTCTTAAGATAGGAAGAGTATCCTGTATGCGTGATGTGCCCAGTGTGATGAAAGAGTCCTTTTCAAAGGGAGACAGGAAGAAGAAGAGCTTCAGAGAGGAGATGTGATCGTGGAAGCAGCAATGGACTGGTGAGGCCACAACCCTTCGGTTGTGAATGTTAGAAACCTCTAGAAACTGAAAAAGTAAGGAAAAAATTCTCCCCATAGCCTCCAGGAGGACCCAGCTCTGTCTACATATTGAGTTTAGCCCTATAATAAGATGTATTTCAGACTTCTGGCCTCCAGAACTGTAGGAGAGAGAATTTGCGTTGTGTTAAATCACTAAGTTTGTTACAGAAGCAGTGGGAAACTAATACAACTTCATCCAAACTTGCTTCTTCAAATTTACCTTCTAGG
>NW_007015505.1:0-1235 GCF_000164805.1 Carlito syrichta
GGAAGAGAAAGAAAGAAAGAAAGGAAGGAAGGAAGGAAGAGAAAGAAAGAAAGAAAGAAAGAAAGAAAGAAAGAAAGAAAGAAAGAAATTTATTTACTTAAGATAATATCTTAAACACAAAATCATCCATTTTGCTTACAAATACAGACATAAAAATCCTCAACAAAATACTAGCAAACCAAATCCAGCAACACATAAAAAGAATTATCTTCATGACCAAGTGTGATTGATCCCAGGAACATGATGTTTGTTTAATATACAAGAGCTGTTTATCATATTAATATAATAAAAGGCAAAACAGCATACTCTCTAAACATAGTAAAAAACATCTGACAATACACAAAACTCCTTTGTGCTAAAAACAGTACAAGCAGGGATTAGAAGGGAACTCCCTCAACCTGATAAATGCCATCAACAACCACATATTTAATGGTGAAAGACTAGATGCTCTCCACTTAAAATCAAGAACAAGACAAGATGTCCACTCTCACTACTTCTAGTCAACACTGTAGAAGTTCGAGCCAGGGCAATCCGACTAGAAAAAGAAATTAAAAACATCCAGATTGTACAGGAACAACTAAAACTATCTTTATTTATAGATGACATGATCTTGTATATAGAAAAATCTAAAGAATGCACACACACAAAAAATCAGAACCAATAAACAAGTTCAGTAAGGCTATAGCATATAAACTCAATATATAAAAATCAATTGTATTTTCTATACATCAGCAATGAACCAAAAATGAAATTTAGAAAATAATTTAATTAACAATAGCATCAAGGAAAATAAAATACTTAACTTTAACAAAAGGAGTATAAGATATGTTCACTGAAAACTACATAACACTGTTGAGAGAAATTAAAGACAACCTAATAGATAGAAAGATATCCTATGTACATATATCAAAAGATTTATAAAAAGCTATTTTGCTCATTATCCAAACTATTCCTTGCTCATCTATTCCTCCTATTTTTAATTTTAACCAAAGTTGGATGGTACCTAAATAGAAAGGTATACAAGTGCAAACCACACACACCATCTGGATTGGATGGCTGAGTAAAGACTATTTATCTTCCAAGTTTCGTCACCTCCCTTTCTCCGTCAAAATATGGGGAGTGGCTGGGCGCAGTGGCTCAGCCTGTAATCCCAGCACTCTGGGAGCCCGGGCATTCGAGACCAGCCCAGGCAACTTGGTAAGACCTCGTCTCTACAATAAATCACAAAAAGTAGC
>NW_007015506.1:0-1206 GCF_000164805.1 Carlito syrichta
ACACACACACACACACACACACACACACACACACACACACACACACACACACACTGGAATACTATTAAGCCTTTAAAAAAGAGAGGAAATGATGTCACTTGTGACAACATGGGTGACCCTGGAGGATATTATGCTAAGTAAAATAAGTCAGGCATAGAAAAACAAATACCACATGTTGTCACTTATCTAGAAAAAAAATTGAACACATAGAAGCAAAGAGCAGAATGATGGTTACCAGAAGCTGGGGAGTCGGGGGAGGAATTGGAAGATATTAATCAAAGGGTACAATGCAAAAGTGTGGTTTATAAAGGCAAAAACCACAAAATTGTACAGGAGAAAGTGATGGGTCCGTTGAAGTAAGTCCCTTACTTCCTAGTTCAGGATCTTTTGGTTGTAGGGAGTTTGTTATGGGCTGATTTCTGAGTCTCAAATATGTTTGTTGAGTTTAGAATAGTAGTCACTACTCTGGTCCTCCTGTATCTCTGGGCAGCAAAAGAGCTCAGCCAAGGATGTAGAGCTTAGCAGTGATCTTATTCTTCTCAATGTTTTAAGTGTGTTTCCTCTTCCTTGGTTGCTAGTTGGTAAGTCCCATGGATAGAACAAACTATCCCTACACTCCTCACTTTTCTAGGAGCCTGCAGGGCATACAGTAAGCACTTAATAAAGACCTGTTCATTTACTCACACCCATTTAATAACTACCTGAGTTATTAATGGATGGAAACCTCTCATTCCTAATGTTTACTGAGTCCCAGAAGATGGGATTTGGGAGCCTTATACCCTGAAATGGGAGGGGTATACAGTGACATTTCAGTCAAAAGCATAAGTGAAAGTGGGACTCCAAGAGAAGACTCATAACAGAAAAAAAATAAGCTTGAATTCATAGAGTCTTGAGGGGAGTTTTTCTTCATTTTTTGTTTGTTTTGTTGTTGTCGCTTTTTCTTTTCTGTTGAGGTCAGCCAGCAGGGTGGACAACAAGAACTGAAGACATATTCCATCATGTAAAAACCATTTCCTGGGGGGACTCTAACATCTCTCACAAGGACATGGTGAGATGCTGTCTGGGAGGAGGGATGTAAAACAAGTAATTGACTGACATGGAAAACAGATCAAGACCATTTCACATATCGAGATTGCAGGAAATACACAAGATAGAGCCAAGCAGTTAGCAAGCAGGAGGTTGGGGTGGTGGCTGTTCAATCACATG
>NW_007015507.1:0-1195 GCF_000164805.1 Carlito syrichta
GACTCCGAAGCCACTTTTACCAGGCAGCAGGTAAGTGTGCATTGCGTCTACCGGAAATGCTCAAGTACGAGCCAATGTCGAGGGTTGGCTCCTAAATCAGAGCTCGTGTCCTCTGCGCCTCCCACACTCATTACCCAAGAGGAAGGAGAACCGAGTCATCAGTACTGGGCCAAGACCTGAAAGACAAAAATCGGTGCCTGGTCTGCATGCATTCCCAGATCTGACCCTACTTTTCACGGACGATGAGACACCGGACAGGGGAGGAGCCAGGAGACGGTGCCCGGCGCACACGGCCGACAGGATTCCAGCCGGCTGGGCCTCGTGCCTGCGACACACAGCTGCCTGTGACAGAGGCGGCATGGGCATCAGCAGGCAGAGGCAGGTGGCACAGGTACTGGTCTCCTCCTCTTTAGGCGAAGAAATTGGGCATCTCAGAGGATATCTGGTCCACACTGACATAATCAAAAGGTCAAGTAAGTCTAACAACCTATCCTTTCTCCTGAATAAGGCCCTTGTGAAAAACCAGACTGAAGGACTTAGAGGAACTTTCGCTTCTCTGAAGTACTGGACAGACCACAGGTAACTGACACCACAGCAAACACCTGGCAAGCATCTGCTGGCCACAGTCTTGCGATGCAGCTTGAGTCTGTTGAGTGGTCCTTTCTTGATGGGACAGTGCGGGCGTGGTTTTAAGTCATGTCACACACCAAGTGAGGTCCAGCACGGCACACTGCAGTCTTCACCACGGCAAGCTCTCAGTCCTCGGGAAATTCCCTGGGTGTTTTAGAGCCGGCGCCAGCGATTCTCTTTGCTTGCATCTGTGTCGACCGAGCAAAGGTGCCCATCCTCAAGTCTCTTGGCAGGCGCTGTGTCTACAGGACCACCGGGGACAGAATCATTCGGCCAAAGCACTTGAGGCACACCTGAGAAAGTAACTGTGGGCTTCAGAAGCTGCAGTGCAATCCTTACCATCACCCGTGGCCCTCTTCTTCATTTGGGTTGTCTTCAAGGTGATCTTAGTTTAGATTTCTAAAATACTCCATTTCAATTTTGGTCACAGGCATTTATGATTTTGAAACCCAAGAAGGAAGGTGGATGCATAGCACTGCGGTACTTGTGAGTGCTTTAAGGGGACAAAACAGCAAAGATATTTTCCAAAAATTGCCATTATCTGGCTAAAACCATGAAGTCAATA
>NW_007015508.1:0-1173 GCF_000164805.1 Carlito syrichta
AACTACTCACGGCCGCTTACTCTCACGTGCTCATCACCAGGTTATTTACTGAGCAGGGATTTGATGTGTACACACACGTCTCAGAACAGACCCAAGGTATTTTAAAGACAGAAATGCATGAAGAAATCAGTGGTATGCAACTCGCCACATACAGAAAACTGAGCACTAAAGGTCTAATTTTTGAAGCAGTATTGAATTTTTGAAGCAGTATTGAAATGGATTTTAAAGTTCCTCTGCCGATTGCCTTTTTCCTTCCTCAAAAACCTACTGCAAAGTTGCATGAAAATGGAAAGCAAAAGGTTTTCTCTGGAGGGCTTTAGAACCCCTGAAGCCTCCTCATGAACACTTGGCTATGACTGGAGCCAAGCTCCTGGCCGAACACCTATGTGTGGTGCCTCATGCCCCCCCCACAGTCAGTCACAAAGACGTGCCTAGCAAGCCACACTGGGACGAGCTGCCCTTCTGCACGGGTACCGGTGCACACCCAGGGCACGACAGGCTCTGGGGAATGCAGCCAAGGACTCGGCCCAGCCCGGCCACGCCTGCTCGTCCACCCAGCCAGGCGCCTTCATTCAGAGCCTCTGTGCCTGTTCCCTTGGGCAAGTCCTTTCTCAGGGAATTCTGCTGAGACTGGGGGAAGGGGGCGCTTGAAGACACTTCTCTCCACTTCTGTGCTGATCCAACATGGAATCCAGAGCTGATTTAATGAAGAGACCGTGGACTACTACTCAGCCTTAAAAAAAGGAGAGCCTGCCATCTGGCATGACACGGCTGAAACTAGAGGACACGGACAAGTGAAATGAGTCAGGTGAAGAGAGACAAGCGCTGTGTGATCTCACTTTGCTATGGACTCTAAGAAAGTAGAACTTCAAAGCAGAGGGTAGAGAAAATGGGGCGAAGCTACAGTTATGGAGGGTGAATCCACCTAGAGCTCTCATCACAACATGATGGCAGTTGGCAGTGTACTGTGTCCTGGACAGCTGCCAAGAGAGATTTTAGGTGCCCTACACAGACACACACACACACACACACACACACACGGTAATGAGATGACTGGTATGTCAATTTGCTTTACTGCAGTCATCCCTTCACTCTATATAACAAAACATTTTGTTGTGTACCTTAAAGACATACAATTTAAAAGATCCTCAAACTGGGGTAACCCCTTTGGGT
>NW_007015509.1:0-1888 GCF_000164805.1 Carlito syrichta
CTATCCTCTTGCCCTAGCCTTGCAAGTAGCTAGGACTACAGGCTCACACCACCATGCTTGGCTAATTTTTGCATTTTTTTGCAGAGATGAGGTCTCACTATGTTGCTCAGACTGGCCTCAAACTCCTGGGCTCAAGAGATCCTCCCACCTTGGCCTCCTAGAGCACTTGGATTAAAGGCATGAGAACCACACTTGGCCAAAACATATTTTATCTTATTTTTTTTATGGTTGGTTTATTTTGCTTAGTATAATGTATTATGTTTTCAAGTTTCACCCATGTGTTATGTATGTCAGAATTTCCTTCCTTTTTAAGGATTAATAATATTTCATTGCATGGATATATCACATTATACTTATCCGTTCATCTGTTAATGGGCAATTGAGTAGCTACTATGAATAATGCTGCTATGAATGTGGGTTTACAAATATCTCTTTGCTTTTAATTTTTGTGGTTTTGTACCCAGATGTTGAATTGCCAGATCATATAGTAATTCTGCCTTAATTTTTTTGAGGCACCACAGTATTGTTTTTCACAGCAGCTGTACCATTTTGCATTTTGGTCAAAAAGCATTCTGGGGTTCCAATTTCTCTACATCCTCACCAACACTTGTTATTTTCTGTGTGTATGTGTGTGTGTGTTAGTAACTGTCCTAATGGGTGTGAGATGGTATCTGTAGTTTTGATTTGCATTTCCCTAAGATCAGTCATATTGAGTGTCTTTTTATGTGCTTATGGTCACTTGTATATCTTCTTTGGAGAAGTATCTATTCAAGCATTTTGCCCATTTAATTTTTTATTTTTTCTTTATTGCGTATGCCTTCAGTGTCTTATTCAAGAAATCATTGCCAAAAAAATGTTATGAGGCATTATGCCTTCTTCTAAGAGTTTTATAGTTTTCAAAATTATGTTTAAACTTTGGATATTTTTAAAAGATATTTTTGGTGTTTTTTTGCATATACTTTTTTGTCAAAACATATTTTTAAAAGGAAGAGAGAGAGAAAGAAATCATAGCCAGAGAACCTAGCCTAAGAGAGCTGATTCCTAAATGGGACTACAATTCACTTAAATAAAGCATAAAACCACACTATGCAATGTCTTCCATGAAAGCGCAGTCCTTGCAGAGTGACTTCACCCAGCTACTACCTATCCAGGCCTGTCATTCAAGACCACCCAAGTAGAGCTAAACTCTGAAAGCCTCACTTCCCAGGTCTTAATGGGAAATTCCTTCAGCCAACTTTGAGGGCATGCTATTCCCAAATAGTGCTAAACTTTCTCTTGTCTGTTTGCTCATGCTCTTTTCTTCTTTGCGCATCTAACCACCCAACCACCCAGAATCTTCCCCTTCTTAAAAAAAAAAAGAAAAAGAAAAATCCCTTCTGTTAATTACCATACATCCTAAATGTCATGTTCCTCGTGAAACTTTCCCTAACTCTTCGAACTAACTTTTCCGGCTTTAAACGTCCATTTGCTTTCACTAGCTCCCTCTATGGCAGATTGCATAGTCTACCTACACACTATCTTTTTGCTCCTGTATTTTAAAGCAGAAAGCGTAACCTCATTCACCTTGTATCACCCTCAAGAGTAAATATTTACTAACGTTTAAAAAGTGGAATCCACCAGTGGGACCTGATTCTTTTTGCTTTTTTGTTTTGTTTTTTGAGTTGAGGTGTCACTCTGTTGCCCAGGCTGGGGTGCTGTGGCATGATCACAGTGATCCCTGCTCACAGCAGCCTCAACTTTTTGGAACTCAGGTAATTCTTCTTCCTCAGCCTCTTGAGTAGCTAGGACCACAGATGCTTCCACCATGCCCTGCTAATTTTTTATTTTTTATTTTGTAGAGATGCAGTCTCACTATGTTGCCCAGGCTGGTCTTGAACCTCTTGGCTCA
>NW_007015510.1:0-1134 GCF_000164805.1 Carlito syrichta
AGCTGTTTTTTAATCCACACAAGACACTGATCCTATTAATGTTTGTTTGTTTGTTTGTTTCTATATTGTAGATAAATTTTTGATGCAATTGTCCATTTACTCACCTATTCTGTCATTGCCCAATTCTTGGATACTTACCATGCACAAAAATGTTAGCTTTTAGTAAGCATAAGAAAAAAAAAATCAAAGTCCTAAACTAATATATCTTCTCACCATAAATATGTAAACTAAAAATGTTGAAAATTTTCATTTGAACAGACCTTTAAGTAAACACTGACTTCTAACTTCAGTCCTTGAATAGACTAACTTCAACTGTAATGAAATGCAAATAACTATGTTAATGCAAATGTTAAGGCTACAAATTCAAACATAAAAAAGTCAAGAAATGCAAAAGTTAAGGTTCTCCCAGAAACATTAACTCACTCAAATTGTACATATAGAATATTTCCAATTACATGGAAGACAGCAAAATGTGATCCCTTAATGTACTATATGTGCAACATGGGCAAGTTAATGCTGTTATGAGAACATTAAATTTTACAACCTCTGACTTTGTTTTAAAAGTTACTGCCTGAACATTGCACTATTCGCATCCCTATAATGCTATTTTCTTAAAATAGAAAGTAAAGAGAAGAGGAACAAATGTCACTGCACTTTCTATCAATATAGAATTCTAAGTTTATACCATATTTTGATTAATGAGTGGAACCAAAATATGTTTAGGGGCCTTCCGAAAATTTTCCAGTTGAAAAATTTCTACTTTACTTGTATTAACTGAGTGGCACATTGACTATTTCAGGTTACAGATAAATATATGATAGATAATGAGGTTTATTTGCAATTGTTATGTATAGCATGTAAATTTGCAAAGAATAAAAATTCCATTTCTAGGGGAGAATTTTTATAAAATATACATTTTGAGAGAGGAAGCATGTCAAATAATGTTTTAAAATTAAATTCTGATATATAAATTTTTCAATTTGAAGCCAAAGTTATTTTTAATATAGTTTTTCTCAGAGCTATTTGCTCTTTAACTTTTACAAGAATGCAGTGTTTTATTACAATAGTTTCAAAAGTTGCAAATAATATATTTCACTATGTATTCTCAAATTTGGCTAGCATTTCTTCTACAAA
>NW_007015511.1:0-1221 GCF_000164805.1 Carlito syrichta
CAGGCTTGATCAGAACACTGTCTTGCCTCCATTCTGCGTGTCTCCTGTCTCTTTCTGTCTCTTGGTCTCTCTCTCTCTCTTTTCACCAGCAGCAGGTAGTCCTCCTCGTGCCCACGTTTTACTTGTCCCGCTGGTCGGGACACTTATATATGCTAATTCATCTTATGTATTAGATGAAGAACACTGGTGTTTATTTTCATACTTTTATCTTATTTTCATAAATTATTTATCATTTACAGACACATATTTGCAGTTCACTTTAAAGGTCAAACCTGTAAGTCAGAGAGGATGGGATAGAAGGAGCTTCTAGCTTATAATCCAATCACACTTTCCCCCCAAAGTACTATAAAGAATTCAACCTGGAGTAACTCAAAATTTGCTTTTTAAAACTAAGACAAAATAGCAGAACTACTACATAAATTATTGAAATTATCATTTACAGGTAAAATTTTTCATATTCATTATGAAGCCAACAGTGAAGGATTTTAGACATACAACGTAAACAGAATTTTAGAAATTAAAACAGGTAGAGAATTTTTTTTATTCAATTACAAGATTAAAATGGAAGAGTAATAAGTAACATTAAGTCTCTACCCAGGGTACTTGTTAACTTTCATCCTGACAATTGGCCTCTCAGTCTTTTATTGACACTGAAACCTATCATGACTCTATTAACATCTCACACTTTTGGTCATGTCTATAATAGTCAGATTATTGTCCCTGCAAATATAAGTTCGCATTTCAATCCCTGAAAATGGTGAACCTGCTACACTACGAGGAAAAGGGGACTTTGCAGGTGTGATTGAGGTTACAGACCTTAAAACAATCTGTATTATCCAGATGATCCCACTAAATCACATGTTCCCTTAAATGCAGAGAACTTTCTTTGGCTGAAGTTCAGGAAAATTAAGGGGTTTGGAGCCTAAGAAACATTATATGTGATGCACTGTTACTGTTTCTTAAATATAGGGATCCACAAGCAAGAACTAGGCGAAAGCCTGGAGCTCATGGCACATTGAAGAATAAATGTGGCAACCTATTGAAGCAAAGACTGGTGAACAATCAGCCAGAAAATGGGAACCCCAGTCCTACAACTACTAAGAACAATTCACTCAACTACCTGAATGAACTTAGAAGTAGATTCCCCAGAGCCTCTAGTAAGAAATGCATTCCATAATCCAACTACATCGTATGCCACTTCTGAGCTTTGTTCTTTTCCCC
>NW_007015512.1:0-9005 GCF_000164805.1 Carlito syrichta
CGCCTTTGGGAGGCTGAGGTGAGTGGATTGCCTGAGCCCACAGGTTCGAGACCCCGCCTGGGCAACTTGGCAAGACCTCATCTCTACATTAAATCAAAAAATCAGCCGGATGTGGTAGCGCATGCCTGTAATTCCGGCTACTTGGAAGGCTGAGGTGGAAGGATCACCAGAGCCCAGCAGATCGAGGCTGTTGTGGCTGGGAGCAGCCACTGCACTCCAGTCTGGGAGACGGAGTGAGACTCCAACTCAAAAAAAAAAAGAAAAGAAAATGACAGTTATGAAGATCAGGTCTCCACATGAAAAAAGTTTATAATGAAAAGATAATTAAATAATGAAGAATATAAAATGTAAGATCACTATAGTTACAATTATATAAATGCATGCATGCATGTGATTAAAAGGTAGAGAAGCAGGTGGATAAACAAGATTGGGGTAGAATGTTGTAGACATCTGAATCATCAGTAAATTTTATAGGTTCTCCCTTCTAAATATAGTCTGAGTTCAATATATTCTTACCACAGCTGTTACAACAGCCTGATCCAAGACTCCATCTCTCAGTTTGGGCATTCCAATTAGCCTCTATATGCTCCCTCTTATAATACACACTTGTCTTCAATAGCTACAGTAATTTAAAAAAATTTTTTTTAGTCAAAGTCTCACTCTGTTGCCCAGGCTAGAGTGTAGTAGCATGGTCACAGCCACCCCAGTATCGACTTGGGCTCAGGTGATCATTCTGCTTCAGCCTTCCAAGTAGCTGGAACCACAGGCACACATGACCACATCCAGTTAATTTTTTATATATATATTATAGAGATGAGGTCTTACCAAGTTGCCCAGGCTGATTTCAAACCCCTGGGTTCAGGCAATCCTCTTGACTCAGCCTCCCAAACTACTGGGATTAGAGACTTGAGCCACCACACCCAGCCTACAGTATTATAAATATATAATATTAGATCTTGTCATATCCTCTGTCTAAATTCTACCCTATGACTTTTCATTATACATAACATACAATCCAAATTTCTAACTCTAGATCAGCAGGTCTCAATTTGGCCTCAGGAAATCTTTATACTCCTAAAAAAATTATTGAGGACTCCAAAGAGCTTTGTTTGTGTAGGTTATATCTATTGATATCTACTGTATTTGAAATTAAAGCAGAGAAATAGTAAAACATTAATTTATTAATTTTTTATAAAGATCAATAATAAACCTGCTATATTAACATAAATAGCCTTTTTATTTTAAAAACTATAATAATGTTCTCCAAAAATATCAGAGAAAAGAATGCCATTGTTTCATATTTTGCAAATATATTGTCTGGCTGAATAAAAGACAGCTGGATTATCACATCTGCTTCTGCATTCAATCTGTTTTGATATGTTATTTTAGTTGAAAAACATGAAGGAAATCTATCCCCTACAAATATGTTGGAAGAGGCAGGGATATTTTAATAGCATTTTCAGATAATTATGGATATTTTTCTCTGGTACTTTAAGCAAGTGGTGGTGCCTCATGGTTTGTTGCAATATGGAGGGTGAAGCTTTATCAATGGACCTTTTGTATGGTCTTGTAGTAAAATACACTTCTCTGTCTTGCACTTTGAACGAATCTTTTACCTAGAGATAATTTTTTTGGCATTATGCTTTGGTCACTGGAAAGTGTTAGTGCACTAAGTTATGCAACTTCCAAACGTTGGCATATCTCATTACATAACATCAAAATATCATATTTGTTAATCCCACAACCAATCTCATTAGTAAAGTCTAAGTATTGGGCACTTCCCATGCTCATGGAGGCTGATACAGATTTTCAAAAAAGTTCTAATTTTCTCTTGAAAGCTCAAATATTATCATTAGCAACAAATAACATCACTTGTTTTTCTTGAAGGAATTAGGTTCACTTTCAAAGTGATAGGTTCATTATTGAAAAAATGTCTGCTAAATATGTGAGTCCGAATAGCCATACTTTGCAAGACATCATTTCTTTTTTTTTTCTTGAGTTGGAGTCTCACTCTGTCGCCCAGACTGGAGTGCAGTGGCCGCTCCACCTCAGCCTCGACCTGCTGGGCTCCAGCGATCCTTCCGCCTCAGCCTTCCAAATAGCCGGAATTACAGGCATGCGCTACCACACCCAGCTGATTTTTTGATTTATTGTAGAGATGAGGTCTCGCTGCCCAGACGGGTCTCGAACCTGCGGGCTCAGGCAATCTACTCACCTCAGCCTCCCAAAGGTGGGGGATTACAGGCTGAGCCACGGAGCCTGGCTGCAAGACATTATTTCAAGTGAAAATAATGTTGCACAAAAAGCCACTGCCAATTAAGCATACAACTCAACTGCCTCAGGGCTTTTCCTTGGGACAACCATTTTATTTGCATCGGCAGCCAAAGTACTTAATGTATACTTCTCATTTCATTAAAAAGAATGTTAAAAAGATGTGAATTCATAACTGAAGATTTAATGCAATTAATTATTTCACTGCTTTTTCAAGGTCGTGCTTAAGTGAACCTGGCCTTATGTGTATTGATCCTGAATGGCAATGTGACTTATGGAGTTTAGTATCCCCACCTAGAGAGGCATGAGTGCTCTACCACGACCTTTCATAACCAGTGCAAATAGTTTTGACCTTGTGGATGCCCCTGGCAGGTCTTGGGATCCCCAGGGGTCTGTGAACTACACTATGAGAGCAACCCTGCCTACTGCTCCATGGCATCTTCTACCACTTCCCAACCTCACTCTCCTCCAGCCACATGGATTTTATTGCTATTTCTTGAAAACACCAAGCTTGTTCCTGCCTCAGAGCCTCTATATTTGCAGTTTCTTCCGCTGCTGCTGCTGCTTCTCTTGTCTGTCAAGTTCACCTACCTCGCTCCTCCTCCTCACGTCCGTTTCTGTTTAAGTGGTATGTCCTCCAAGATGCTTTTCCCGACCTCCGTGTCTATGATGGGCTTCATCTTTCTCAGCACAGCCTCAGGAATTTCACAACCCCTTTGACTTGCTTTACTTTCTCCACATCACTCAGCACTAACTAGAATCACAGTCTGTGTGTATCTGTCTTCTTCTCCCCACTAAGATATGAGTGCCACGAGATTTAAGACTTGGTTTGACCTGTCACTACAGCTCTAACAGAGTACGCAATAAAAACGTACCTGAATAAATTTAGTTACTTGAAAAAATCTCTAAGACACTTGTTATATTATTTTTAAATGAACCAGAAGAGTCTTCTAAGACAGTGCAATCCAATAAAACTAGATGAGCCACACACACAATTTAAAGTTTTCTAGTAACCACATTAAAAAGTAAAAAGAAATCAGTGAAAATGATTTTATAATCAATCTTAACTGGATATAAATAAAACATTATAATTTCAACATGCATTTGATAAACAAAATATTAGGATGCTACACTTTCTTATTTATCTTACTGAATCTTTGAAATCTGGCAGGTATGTTACCTTTACAGAACATTTCCCTTCAGATTAACTACTTCTTGAGTGCTTAGTAGTCACTTGGGACCATTGGCTACTGTCTGGGAGACTGCAATCTAAGGGAAAACTAGGTCACAACATTTGCTTTCTTACATACCTAATGAAATGGAAAAAATATGAACAGCAGCTAGTAATAATAATAATCACCAGAAGCAACCAAATTAGAAAAAGGTCCAATGTAATACCATGGATTTTACAAGAATAGTGGCCATGAATGAAACAGAACATTCTGTCATAGCTCCATACTTCTCCAAAAGTGGTACTAGGGAAAGAAGGTGAGTCACAAACTTCCAGAGAATTTTCACTGATACCTCCTAGTTTAGAGAGGATTAGAAAAAGGAAGTGAGCAGACAGCCCAGCCCTTAACAATCCCTGCTGGATCTCAGCAGAAATAAAATAAATCTTCCACAGCACCACACTGATGAGAGGGAATAATTCTAAGTCTCCACACAACATCCAGAGTGACCTTTCTATAATGCAATTCTGATCATGCTACTCGTTTATTTGAAGTCCTTCACTGGTGTACCTTTTCCTCCAGATAAATTCCAAGCCTGTCAGCAGCACATCACAGAGGCTCACTGTAGATGGGATCCTATGTCCTCTCTGGATTGTCACCCACCTTCCTCTACATCTTTCTATATGCATCGTACACTTTCACCATCCTGAACAAGCTGCAGTTACCTAAATCTGGAATCTCCGTACCTTTAGCTGAGCCATTCCATCTGCCCAGAAGATATATCTTCCCTTTTCCTGACTAATTCCAGAACTCCCCCAAATTCAACTTAGCAACATACTGAAAACCTTTCCTCTTTACCCAGGTTGTCTAACGATGCATCCCTGTGTTTACACAGTGTACTGGGAATGAATATAGGTTATGCATACACAGTACTACAACTATAGCTTTACCCGTATATCTTGGTGACTAAAGTACAAAGTTCTTGAAATCAGGAAAAATGTCTTTAATTTCTTTGTAATCAAAGCCTAGCGCAATGCCTGCTGTACAGTTTACACAGCAAGTAGCTAAAGGACAAGGGAATTAATATGTTTAGACTTGTTGCCATTTATGGCTCTCATCATACTCATCCCTAATAGGTACACTAAAAAATAAACTTGATAATGAAACAGAACTAGGCAGAATAATAATTCCACTTGAAGTTCTTTCAAAGTCAAGAATTACATCTTTAATTGATAGAAAAACAGATTATCAAAGATCTGAATTTGTATGTAGTATGTGTGTGTGAGCGTATGCTCGTGTGTGTGTGTGTGTGTGTGCGTGTGCATGTGCGTGTGCGTGTGCATGTGTGTGATTGACACCAAAACATCAGGAAGGTGTCCAAAGTTTTTGTCTCAAAACATTCAGAGCCAGTCTTCCTGGGTCAATGGTAAACAGGTGGGGAGGGGAGTAAAAAAGAAAATGAGATGGGTAATTATTGAAATATATCAGTTCCTTACCTCCCATTTCCATCCTAGTAAGTGCCAACAGTGAGTAGCTTAGAATCACCTCTAGGCAAAATAAGCTAATATATTCCTCCCTGCTTTTTATAAAACAGAAATTAAACAATTTGCTTGTAGAAAATTAGTAAGGGTAGAGAGAGGAATTGACGTTTAAGCATCAACTTGCCAGTCTATTTCACATCCAAATACTTTAAATTTAGTTGATGCCAGAGGAAACATAATTCAGGCAACAATGAATTATTATTTTTGTAGAGGTTTAAGAAGATAATATCGCCACCAGATAAGAATAGGATCCTATGAGAAAGAATCACATGCAAATAAAAAAGAACAGAATTGTTATTTATAAGTATATAATTATCAAAATTAAAAGTATAAAATAGAGATAATTCTTATAAAGTTTCCTAGAATGGAGATAAAAGAGAAAGGAGATATAAGACATGAAATAAAACTTAAGGGAGGAGGAGATTTGGTCTAAGAGAGCTGACATTTGACCAACAGGCGTTCCTGAAAGAAAAAAAATAAAATGGAGGAGAGAAGTCTTAGTCTGTTTTCTGCTACAATAACAGAAGAGCACAAGCTGGGTAATTTATAGAGAAAAATCATCATTTCTCACAATTCTGGAGGCTGGGAAGTCTGAATATGGCACCAGTATCTGGCTAGGACCTTCATGCTATATCACAATAGAGAAGAAAAGCAGAAGGCATAATCAAGTGCATGAAACAGAGAACGGCATCAGGAGTGGGACTCATCTTGTAACAACACAATCGTGTGATAACTAACCTTGAAAAACACACTTTTGTGATAACTAAGCTGCTCTGTTGATAACATGAATTATTTCATGAGATCCCTGCCCTATTGGGCCTCACCTTTCAGCATTGTTGCATCAGGGATTGTTTCCAACACATAAATTTTTAAGAAGTACATTCAAACCACAGCAATAGGACATAATCAAATAAATAACATAGGAAAATTTTTAAGACCAGATGAAAATATAAAGATAGTTACCTTGTGAGATCTCAGAACAACCAGGGTTAGTAGAAAATCCTAAGCATGTTCAGAGGAAAATAAAACATAAAGATTATCCCACAAAGAAATGACTGTTAGACTTTTCACTATCAACACTAGGTACTAAAAGGCAATGGAATGATGCATGTAAAGCACCAAGGGGACATTCCATTTTCCTAGAAGGTTATGCCAAACAGAATGATCAGTTACATGAAGGGATAAAATATTAACATGCTCAGGAATGGAGGACACAGAATATCTTTTTCCCAGGCACCCTTCCAGAAGTTATGAGTATGCATTACTAGCCTTATTAAAAACTGTAACCCCCAATAAAAAGAAACGAGCTTTCAAGCTACAAAAAGCCATGGAGGAACCTTAAACGCATTTGGCTACACAAGTCTGAGAAAGCTAAGTACTGTATAATTCCAATTATATGACATCCTGGAAAAGACAAAAATATAGAGACAGTAAAAAGATCAGTGACCACTGGAGGTTCGGGACAAGGGAGAGAGGGATGTGTAGGTGGACATGAAATTGTTTTGTGTGACACTGTACTTGTGAAGTCATAACATTACACTGTTGTCAAAATCCATAGAAGATACAACATGAAGAGTGACCCCTAATGTAAACTGTGAATCTCAGTTAATAATGATGTATAAATATTCATTCAAGTAACACTATAAGAAAATGACTGGGAGAAGCGGCAAGATGGCGACAGGGCAACCCGGACTGTGAAACCCTCTGCAAAGGAGATCTGCATTTGGTCTCTGACTCTCGTCCCCGGGGCTGTGGATCCCAACATCGCAACCTGCCCTTCATACAGAGCTCAGCCGTTGCCACTGCTGGGGCATCTCAGCAGACTGGACAGTCACTGCAGCGCAAACGGTGCCGCCGAAGACCCCCCCGCCACCACCGCCGCGGCTGCAGCCATAGTACATCACACCACCCAGGCCAGAGGCGATCCACTTCAGTCCTTCTTTCAAGCCCCTTCAGGGAAGATCTGCTGGGATCGCTGCCACCTCTCCTGCGACCGAGTCATCCTGCCCTCCGTAAGTCTCCTGCCGTCTGCCCTGAGGCAGGCAGCCATCTTGCCATCTTCAGCCTCTGCCGACCCTGTCCGGACCCACCCCCTCTGGAGCGAGCAGCTGAGATAGCACCACCTGCTGGCGATTCAAGGTAACAACACCGAAACGGGAGAAACAAGCTTGAAAGAGACATAGGCCAGAGTGGTGAACGGTGGGTGATCTGAACTGTCCTTCACAGCAGACCAGGGGCAACTGACCATAACTGCAAACTAATTTACCAGCTTGATAAGAAAACTAGAAATCAGACTTGAAAGGACATTGGACTTAAACGAAATGTCGCGGAGTGTGCTTCATTGATTCTGTTAGTTTAATGACTTAATTCTATTCCTACTGCATTGTTCCCTTTTTTCCTTTTTCCTCTTCCTTTTCTTCTCTTTTCTTCTCTCTGTAAATCATATCTTTGTATAGAGGAACAGCACACTAATAAGGTGGTTGGTTAGCTTGTATGTTAGCATCACTATATGTTTTATTTTTATTTTTTTGTATGAGAGTTGGTTCATCAGTAGCTGTAGTCTATTGTTTATCTGTTTCAGTATAGGCCTCTCTCTATTTGTTGGCAAACTTGTTTGTTTCCTCCCTTACTTCTCTATCTCTCCACGCCCCTCTTCAACCCACTGTCTGCTCCATTCTCTCCCCTCTGCTAACCACATTTTATTTCAGGGAGTAAACCTACAGCCCCACTGCATGGACAGACTCCAAGGCAGTGAGAAGTGGGTTCCAGATTATCCATACACCTGTCAGTGAATACCAGGACCTGCAGACAGATTTTGAATCACAGCTCCCCCCTTAAGTAAATCTCAAAACTGCAAAAAGGACCACCCCCAACCATCAGTGCAACTCCAGAATTGAACAAAGTAAGAGGACATACATAAAGAATAGGAGATGGAACAAACAGAAGTAAAACCAATCCCTTTACCTATGAATAACAGAATTAAAGAAGATGGTGACGTGGAGGGAAGGAAAAAGTAGGGAAGGGGAAAAACTGCAAAAATGAAGAAAAACCAAAAGAAGAATATAGGCCTCACACAGACCCCTGGGAGATCAGATATGGAGAAAACAGATTTTGGAACACAAAAAATGAAGAGCCCCCAGAATGACTCATTACATGCAACAAACCCAGATATCAAGACATTAATGGAGAGAATTTTAAAAATTGAGGACAGACAACAGGAAAACAGGAAGAAGCTGATGTCAGAAATGACAGCAGTAAAGAATACTGTGATAGAAATGAATAACAGACTAATAAGCATGGAAAGCAGAATCAGCCAAGCAGAAGAAAGAATCTCAGAGCTCGAAGACCAAAACACAGAACTCACCCAAACTGTCAAAAGCATAGAAAAGAAGCTCAAAAAGACAGAACAAAACCTGCAAGAGATGAATGATCACTTAAAGAGACCAAACCTAAGAGTAATTGGGCTTCCTGAGGCAGGGAGAGAAACAGAAGCCACACTGGAACAAAATTTCATGAAATCATTCAAGAAAACTTCCCTCATCTCATCAAGGATGAAAAAATTCAAACACAAGAGATTCAGAGAACCCCTACAAGACAATAAATGAGAAGACCAACTCCCAGACACATAATAATTTGCCTAAACAAAGTAGCTATAAAAGAAAAACTCCTAAAGGCAGCAAGAGAAAAAGGCCAGACTACCTACCAGGGAAATCCAATTAGAATAGCAGCAGATTTATTCACAGAAACACTTCAGGCTAGGAAAGCCTGGAGCCTTATCTTCAAAGCTCTAAAAGAGAAACAATTTCAACCAAGAATAACCTACCCAGCCAAACTAAGCTTCATAAGTGAGGGAGAATTGAAATGTTTTCCAGATATCCAATCCCTAAGAACCTACGCTGCCACCAGACCACCTCTACAAGAAAAACTTAAGAAAGTACTGAACACAGAAGAAAAAGGAAAAAGACACAGCATTCTTCACAAGAGTACAAGCAAAGATTAAAAACACACATGAACCAACTCCAGA
>NW_007015512.1:9078-12539 GCF_000164805.1 Carlito syrichta
GAAAGACAACAAACATACAGGAACAACTCTGTAAGAACCTTATGACAGGGATCAACTCTTGCATTTCAATTATTAGCCTAAATGTGAACGAACCAAATGCACCACTGAAAAGACACAGAATGACAAAATGAACAAAATATCATCAGGCAACAATCTATTACCTTCAGGAAACTCACCTCACTAGAAAGGACACCCACAAACTCAAAGTAACAGGATGGGAAACAAACTTTCAGGCGAATGAAATACAAAAGGAGGAGTAGCAATCTTAATTTCAGACAAAATACCCTTCAAGCGATTATAAATCAAAAAACATACAGAAGGCCACTACATAATGATAAAAGGCTCAATCCATCAACAAGAAATATCTATCCTAAACATATATGCACCCAACATAGGTGCGCCAACATTCATAAAGCAACTTCTAGGAAAACTAAAGAGAGATATTGACTCTAACACTATCATAACTGGGGACGTTAATACCCCACTCACAACCCTAGACAGATCATCAGGACAAAAAATCAGCAAGGAGATCCAGAACCTCATTGTGACTTTGGACCAAATGGACTTAATTGATACCTACAGAACACTCCATCCAAAGACCACAGAATACACATTCTACTCATCACCACATGGAACATATTCTAAGATCGACCACATACTTGGCCATAAATCAAGCATAAGCAAATTTAAAAGGCCTGAAATTCTACCATGCACCTTCTCGGACCACAGTGGAATGAAAATAAACATTGATACCAACAAGGTCCCCCCAAAACCCACAAAGACATGGACACTAAACAGCATGATGCTAAACAACTCCTGGGTCAATGATGAAATCAAAACAGAGATAAAAACATACTTGGAAACAAATGAAAATGAAGAAACATCTTACCAAAATCTCTGGGATGCCCTGAAAGCTGTAGTAAGAGGGGAATTTATATCCCTACAAACCCACATGAAGTAAATGGAAGGAACAGAAATTGACAACCTAACAAGCCACCTAAAGAAGTTGGAAAAGCAAGACCACAAAAACCCTAATTTCAGCAGAAGAATCCAGATCACCAAAATAAAAGCCCAAATCCAGGACATAGAAGACAAAAAGATAATACAAAAAATCAATGAAACAAAAAGCTGGTTCTTCGAAAGGATAAACAAGATCGATGGTCCCCTAGCTTGACTGACCAAGAAAAAAACCAAATAAGCACAATCAGAAACACAAAAGATGAAGTCACATCTGACCCTGAAGAAATACAAAAGATCATTAGAGACTACTACGTACACTTGTATGGAAACAAACTTGAAAACCTGAAGGAAATGGAGCACTTTCTGACATCACACAACTTACCTAGGTTGGAACAAGAAGAAATTGAGACCCTAAATAGACCAATAACAATCAAGGAAATCGACTACGTAATAAGAAAACTCCCTACAAAAAAAAGCCCTGGTCCAGATGGCTTTCCAGCAGAATTCTACAAGACTTTTAAGGATGAGCTGATACCAATCCTACCGAAGGTATTCCAGGCGATTGAAAAAGATGGAACTCTCCCCAAATCATTTTATGAAGCCAACATCACATTGATACCCAAGTCAGGTAAAGATCCAACAAAGAAAGAGAACTACAGGCCAATATCTTTGATGAACACAGATGCTAAAATTCTCAACAAGATCCTAGCAAACCGGATTCAGCAATACATCTCAAAAATCATCCACCATGACCAAGTAGACTTCATTCCTGGGATGCAAGCCTGGTTCAACATTCGTAAAACCACAAATGTAATTAAATACATCAACAGATGTCAAAACAAAAAACACATGATTATATCATTAGATACAGAAAAAGCTTTTGATGAAATCCAGTACCCCTTCTTGATAAAAACCCTTGAACATCTAGGCATTCGGGGAGCATACCTCAAAATAATAAAAGCCATCTATGAGAAACCCACGGCCAGCATATTCCTAAATGGACAAAAATTGGAACCAATTCCCCTGAAAACTGGAACAAGACAAGGATGCCCATTCTCACCCCTCCTCTTCAATATAGTATTGGGAGTCCTGGCTAGAGCAATCAGAGAAGAGGAGGCAATCAGGTGTATCCAAATAGGAAAAGAGGAAGTCAAGTTATCTCTCTTTGCAGATGATATGATTGTGTACCTTGAAAACCCAAGAGAGTCTGTCAAAAGCCTCCTTACATTGATAAAGGCCCTTGGCAAAGTCTCAGGATACAAAATAAATGTACAAAAGACAATTGCATTTCTCTACACCAATAATAAACAAACAGAAACCCAAACAAAAAACACAATTCCATTTACAATAGCCACAAAAAAAATGAGATACCTTGGCATCTTCCTAACCAGAGACGTGAAAGACCTTTATAATGAAAATTATAAAACAGTGCTCAAAGAAATCAAAGATGACACAAACAAGTGGAAAAATATCCCATGCTCATGGATTGGAAGAATCAACGTTGTGAAGATGTCCATCTTACCTAAGGCAATCTACACATTCAATGCAATACCCATCAAATTACCAGCAACATTCTTCTCAGACCTAGAAAAAACAACACAGGAATTCATATGGAAACACAAACGACCAAGAATAGCCAGAACAATCCTCAGCAAAAGAAACAAAGCAGGTGGCAACACATTACCAGACTTCAAACTTTACTATAAAGCTACAATCATCAAAACAGCTTGGTATTGGTACAGGAACAGGCATATAGATCAATGGAATAGAATTGAGATTTCAGAAGCAAAACCTCAATTTCTCAACCAACTCATCTTTGACAAAGCCCCCACCACCTACCATTGGGGAGAGGAGAACCTATTCAGTAAATGGTGATGCGAAAACTGGCTGACCAAAAGCAGAAGATTGAAACAGGACCCCTATCTATTCCCATGCACAAAGGTTAACTCCAAATGGATCAGAGACCTAAATATAAAACCTCAAACCAAAAGAACCTTAGAAAAGGAAGGAAATACCCTCATGGAAATCGGAACTGGCATCCAATTCCTGAACAAAACCCGAAACCCACAGGTCATAAGAGAGAAGATAGACAAGTGGGAGCTTATTAAACTGACAAGCTTCTGCAAAGCCAAAGAAGCCATCAAGAGAGCAGGGAGAAAGCCTACAGACTGGGAAAAAGTATTTGCCAACTCCAGGTCTGACAAAGGCTTAACATCCTGGATCTACAAGGAACTCAAACGTGCTGAAAAGAAAAAAACAAACAACCCCATTAGAAAATGGGCAAAAGATATGAACAGACACTTCACAAAGGAAGACATCCGAGCAGCCAACAGACACATGAAGAAATGCTCAACCTCACTAATCATCAGGGAGATGCAGATCAAAACCACACTGAGATACCACCTAACTCCAGTGAGAATGGCAATTATCAATAACTCAAAAAATAACAGTTGCTGGAGAGGGTGTGGTGAAAAGGGAACACTTCTACACTGTGGTGGGAG
>NW_007015512.1:12559-20193 GCF_000164805.1 Carlito syrichta
GGTGGGAGTGTAAGCTAGTGCAACCTCTGTGGAAAGCAGTGTGGCAATTCCTAAAAGCTCTAAAAATCGACCTTCCATATGACCCCACAATCCCCCTACTGGGAATATATCCTGAAGAACTTAAATCACTCTATAAAAAAGATACCTGCACACATATGTTTATCGCAGCGTTGTTCACAATAGCAAGAACCTGGAAACAACCATGCTGCCCATCAAAAGAGGACTGGATTAAAAAAATGTGGTACAAATACACGATGGAATACTACGCAGCCATAAAAAAGAACAAAATCATGAATTTCGCAGCAACCTGGATGGAACTAGAGTCTATAATACTGAGTGACCTCTCACAGAAACAAAAATCCGATATCACATGTTCTCACTCATATAATGGACCTTGAACATCCAACGTAATACTATAAGAAAATGACTGATGGTACTGGGAAACTATGGGGGGGATGGGATTAACAGTAGCAAATGTCTGTCTGGGGATGGGGAAACACCTCTTATCAACATGGTGCCTGAATGAAACGTAATTGTATACCTAACACTTAACTGTACCCCACAAAACCATAATAAAAAATATTGATTAAATATTTTAAAAATGAACGAATAAAAATCAGCAAATCTCAAAAAAAAAAGAAAATGACTGACAGTAGTGGGAAACGATGGATGGGGAGGGAGATGGGATCAATGGTAGCAAATATGTGTCTGGGGACGGGGAAACACCTCTTATCAACAGGGTGCCTGAATGAAACATATTTGTATACCTAACCCTTAACTGTATCCCACAACATCATAATAAAAAATATGGATTAAAAAAATTAATTAATTTAATTTAATTTAAAATAAAATTAAATAAATAAATATTCATTCATCAGTTTTAACAAAGGTACTACACTAATACAGGATATTAACAGCATGAGAGACTAGGCGGGGAGGTAGTACATGGGAGCTTTCTGCACTTTCTGCTTACTCCTTCTATAAACCCAAAATTGTTCCCAAATGTAGTTACACTGCGCCCTTCCACCCCTGCTGGTCTCCTTTATCCTGATCTTCTTTGTCTGTTTTTTTCCCCCCTAACATGTCTATAAAATTTACCCATCTCTGTTTATTTTAGGTTCTTCTGGTTTCAATAAAAGGTCCACAAAAAGAAATTTTGTCTGTTTTATGCCCAAGTGTATCACAAGTACCTAAAATAGTGTCTGGCCCATAGTAGGCATTTTAAAAATTCTTGTTGAATAAATATAAGAAAAAAGTAAAGCCAAAAAAGTGTAAAGAAAGGTAAGACCAGACATGGACATCAGAAGGCCTACAGTTGCTTAAAACCACTTATAGAAATTTCTATGGAATCCTTACTTTGGGATATTGTATATCTCAAGTGCACCCTTCTTGTAAGATCATGACTATAGCACCCAAAAGAATGGAGAGGTAGGGGTTTTCTGTCTTTGTCCTTGCTTGCTAATAAACATGTTCTTTAAATAATAATAGTAAAGAAAAGCTCATTTGTGAGACAATGTCAGGAGTACTGTGAATCACTTTCCACATCAGATCTTCTGATCTATTTCCATTTAGAGTGTCCAAAACCACAAGATAAAAGAAAAGAATGTGAAATAGATGTACACACATGTATACAAGGTAGGATATACCAGCACTTTACTACACAGAAAGCTGTAGAAATCAAATCAATGAGTCAACTAATATTTACTGACTGTCTGGTAGGTGTCCAGAACTGTGAAACTACAAGATATCAGAAATTAGCATGTCAGGTATCACCTAAATACATCTCCATTCTGGTCAAGAACAGTGAACCAATTGAATATTGTCATGTATACACTAAGGTTGGGTACCTGAAGGCTACTAGAACATTGTTATTTATTAATCCATCTTTTCTGTAAGGGGGAAAAATCAGATCTACCTTTCATACACGGCTTCAACAAAAAGTCATGATTTATGGTCCATATATGTGGTCGTAGGTCTAAAGAAAAGATAAAATGGTAGAACAAAAGTAAAAGTATAAAGAGTAACATGAATTAAGACTCATTATTCTTGAAATTTTGCTTCATTCACCATTACAGTTGTATGCTAGATAACAAAATTTTTATTGTATGTATATGTTAAAGATCATGCTCACAAATAGGCAAAAGTGGTGTATAAACAACAAATTTAAATCGGACTCATCTGATGTTTTATAAAATTTGCAGTGCCTACATTCATCAGGAATTGTTAGCATATCATATATAAGAGATAAATTAGGAAAGAAATAACTCACATGTATTATGCTGGTTTTATTCTGGAAAGAGGCAACAAAATGTGCAGAAAAAGAACCCAGGTTCTGTGTCACAACTTAGCTCAAATATTAGTTCATGGAGCATATGCTAAATGCCAGACTCTGTTCTAAATGCTTCAAATATATTAATCCTCACAACTGTACTATGAGATAGATTACTAGTATTATCTCCACCTATAGGTTAAGAAAAGAAAAGAGAGAGAGAGAGAAAGCACAGCACAGTTACATAACGTGCCCAAGGACAGCAGTCATTATGTGGCAGGAGCCAGAGTTTGAACCCAAGGAATATGGCTCTAGAATCTGTTATTTTAAGCAGAGCATCCTCTCAGAAGATGTGATGAAATTTAACAGAAAATAAAGTAAATTACAGTAATGAGTACTAAATACATTTTACTTCACTTTTCCTTACTTAGAAGCCAATTGTATGTGCTATGGGTGCTCCAAGAGTTGATGCCCTTCTGTGAAGCAAACAGAACATTAGGTTCCAAACAGCAGCATAGGCACAATACACTAATGAATACTCCTGTCAGCTAGAGGTATCAGTAACTTGACAATGTGAGTTGTAAGGTATCTCCCTCTCTCTACATTTCTCTCTCTCTAAATGTCTCATCCCCACTAAAAGGCATTTTATAGTCAGATATGGGTTTTATATTTTTTTCTAATCCTACTCAACTCTCCCACACTTCCTGCTATTATGAGGCTCACTTTACCAAAAACAAAGATTGCCAAAACATGTCATAAATTGTAATCCATTTCACAGTTGAGGATGTCTAAAATTGGTGAAAATATTTTAATAATATGACCACAAATTTACTCTTTGCAAGGCAACTACAGTCATGTTTTATGGTCCTGATATTTTTGGAGAGTTACATTTTAATAGATTTCATGTGGATTCGGTATTATACTATTACATCTATGAATAAAAACTCTCTCTAGAAAACATATGCCAGAGTGCTAATCTATTAAATATGGATTTTTTACACCATTCACAGGATGGCAGACTGACTTGCTGATGTGTTGTGATGGCACAACACACCCTGAGCAGAAGAAAGAAGCTGTCACCAGGGTTCCGTCCTAGGACATCTGGTTGATCAAAAGCAGTTTATCCTGCAGTAACCCTCCTTTCTCATCTGGATTACTGCAAGAGTGTCCTAACTAGTCCCCTCACTTCCACCTTTGGCTCCCTTCAGTCTAGTCTCAAAACAGCAGACAGAATGACACTTTTAAAACAGGTCTTGTGTACCTCATCCTGAATTGTACCCCACATCTTTAAAATAAAAAAAGTGAAATAAAACAAAGCTCACAGCTATATAATCAAGGAAACTGAAAATACATATATTCATACAAAAACATGAACATGAATGTTTACAGCAGCATTATTTATAGTGGTTAAAAGGTAGAAGCAACACAAATGTCCATCAACTGATTATATATAATCAAACTATGGAATAGCCTTACAACAAAAGATCGTTCAGCAGTAAAAAAAATTTTAAAAAATTAAAAACTGAAATACTGATACAGGCTGCAACGTGGATGAATCTTGAAGAACTCACACTGAGTGAAAGAACCCAGTCACAAAGGACCACGCAGTATATGATTCCATTTATATAGACTGTCCAGAACAGGCAAATCCATGAGGCAGGAGTTTCCAGGGGCAGGGGAAAAGGAAGAGTGGAAATTGACCACTCACAGGTACAGGGCTACTTTTTGCGGTGACAAGAAAGTTCTGAAATTAGTGCTGATGCTGCACAGCTGTGAATATACTAACAACCACTGAATTGTACACTCTAAAAGTATGAATTTTGTAGTGAACCGTATTTAAATAAAGTTGCATTTTTTTTAGAAAACAAAACACCAAAGTCAGATTATGCTCCTTTTCTGTCAAACAATGCAGTGGCTGCATAGCCCATTCAGCATAGATGCCCAGCCCAAGTCCTTTCAGTGGCCACCCAGGCCCTACGTGCTCTGCCCTCCCATGACACTCTGGCCTTATTTCCCTCTGCCCTCTCCTTTGCTCACTCAGTTCCAGCCATACCAGCCTCCTGGCCCTCCCTGGCAGGTCAGATTCACTCATGCCTCTAGGTCTTACCCAGGCTGTCCATGCTGCCCAGGAAATGATCCCCCCCAAGCGGCCTCAGGGTCCTTGCCCTCACGTTTATCACATCTCTGCTCCAATGTCATCTTCTGGGTGAGGCCTTACCCAGAACATACCACTGGAAACTGCTATCTGTGCCTACCTATCTCCCTAATCCTGCTCTATTTTTCTCCCTTACCCTTATTTCCTTTAAACGCACTAGATAGCTTACTGACTTCAGATGTTTCATGTCTGTCTCCCTCTGCTGGGGTAGAGATCTGTGGCTCTTTTGTTTACATCTGTATCCCTGTGATCCAGAATAGTGACTGATTCACAGCATGTGTTCAGTGAGCATTTGTTGAAGAAACCAGTGAACCAGTCTTTCCAGTTTAACTCCTTTCATCATAAAGGGTCCACACTGACCTGAATGATAGAAAATGCATAAGAGTCCAGAAGATGAGAAATCTTACTGAACACATTCTGTTGCACCTGGATGACTCAGCCTTTTCTAGACATCGCTTAATAGTCCCTATCACAAGTTAGAAGGAATATGAGAGGAAGGAGATTTAGTTACGCTCAAACCAAATAAGAACTGGGGACACCAGCTGAACAAGAAGGCATGATCACTGCCCTTGTGAATTTCAATTTCATTATAGAGGATACAAGTTGAATACGTAGCCGAAAGGATGGTGACATTACAAGGGGTGACCGTAGCTTGCTGGGAGAAGATATGGCACAGTAACTAACCTGTCTAGATCTTTAGGGAATAAAATTAACAATAAATTCTTAAATAAGAAAAATATCAGTGGTAAGAAAAGCTATACAGAGAATCAAAACCAGAAGATGCAATATAGGCTGGGCAGTTACTTTGGGTCAACAAGGAAGGCTTCTATCAAGAGAGGACATTTAAATCGAGATTTAAAAGACAATATGCCAGCCAAAAGAGACTGATACCCCAAAATATGTCACTCTGGCAGGCTGAACTGAAGAGACCTCAAGGTCTTTCTAACCTTCCCCTCTAACTCTTGTCTCTCAGTACTGTCTCTCCAAATCACAGGATGAAGTTGCTCTATGAAGCTCCCTTATCAGCCTCAAGTCTAGACTTTCCAAAGGAAAAACAATACCTCTGGTCTCTTCACTGAGTTTTCTTTAACTGAACTCATATTGTAGGAATAACTGAACTCATATTGTAGGAAGAAAGACAAGTCTGTCAACATACCTGGGCAGACTTGTCACAAACCATTGTCTGGCCAAACAGACTTTGTCCCAGGCCATTGATGTTCTTCAAGTCCATTGAATTCCCCTAAAAATCATTCACTAACCCTCCTAAAATTATCCACACTTCCCCCATCTCCCTCTCTCCTAAGAAGAAGGGTATATAACCACCTGTACCCCAGTTGCACATTGGGTTAATCACTCTGTGATTCTCTCCCATGCACTTTAATAAATGTGTCTGCCTTTTCTTCTATTAATCTGCTTTTTATCAGTGTTCAGGGCACTTTAAGAAGGCCAGGGAGGCTGAGCCTAAAGCTATCAGAGAAAGCAATGTGTGACAGGGCTACAGAAGTGTACAAGACAGATTTTAGCCAGCTCTGAAGTCTCACTGAGAATGTTATAATATTAATCTAAAGGCAATGGGAAACCATCGCAGGGCAGAAGCAGAACACAACTGACACAATCGGATTTGACTTTCAAATGGCACTTTGATTGCTTTGTGGTGAATTAATTAGAGATATCTGAGCAAAGAAGCTGGGTGAGACAGAAGGCTGTGGCAATTGCCTTCTCAGCGAAAGGTGGCTGCTTAGACCATTGCAGCAAATATGTAGGAAGTACTGTAACTTAAATAATGAGTTATTGATTAGATGGGGGTCAGGGAGTGATTTAAAGATGGTGATAACTATGCAACAATCTAGAATACCTCACTATGTGAGTCCCACATTTCTTAGGGGGTGGTCTTGAGTCTACCGGACCAACCCTCTCAGCTCCTGAGTCAGAAGTCTACACTCACCAGACCGTGAGGTCTGAAAGTAATCTACAGCTGAGCTTAGATCACACTTATATCTACCACTGGCTTCCTTCTCCTGTCCTCTGATGTATTTCTCTGATTCACTTTCAATTTTTCCATTTGGACTAGAGATCTTCTCTTTTTGCCCTAAATAGTTGTTGCTACCCTGCCACCTATTCTGGACTAGTGATAGCCATTCCTTGCTGTCTTGCTCCACCACCAGATCAGACCAGCTTGGGTATTGTCACCTCATGATTCTGCAATCTGGGCTGAGCTTAACTGGGTTGTGCATGTTCTACTTTATGATGTGTTTTCTGGGGTAGGAAGGTCTGAGACAGGTCTCTTCATTTGCTTGCCTGGTATCTCACCTGGGATGGTTGGAAAAATTGGGTAGGAGGATGGAAGCAAGCATATCTCTTTCCACATGATCCCTCTATGAGGCAAACTTAGGCATGGTTGTGTCAGTTAGTGAGACCTCTTATTTGGTAGCTGTCTTCCGAGAGAGAAAGGCCTAGGATGTTGGTTTTGCCACATTCTACTGATCGGGGCCAATTAGAAGACTAGCCATTCAAAGAGATGGAATGCAGACTCCCTCTCTTGATGGTTCAAGCAGAATGAATATATGAGGAGGGAAGGAGTTGATGGTGGTGCTTTTTGGAAATTGTCTCCTAGATTTCCATAGAGTAATCTATTGAAACTTCAGACCTTCTCTCCCCACATTCCTCACTCTATCCCTAAGAGCAAAATCTACCGAAGTCGATGATATGAATATCCAGGATAAAATGCGGCCACCACAGTCAGGGGTGGAGCATAGGGGAATGGAATGAAAAGGACTTTAGTTGGAGTTGGACTGGAGCACAGTGCCTGCCCTTGGAGTGCCCTTTACTGTGGTGAATACTCCTTGGCTCCCTTTCTTCTCACCCTCCTTCCTCTAATGTGGCCAAACAGCAAGGCAGGCCTAGGGCCACCTCCTGTTTATGAGTCCTTCTGCCTCTGCCCATGATGCTCACAAAGCCCAGTCAATCAGGGAGTTCACAACCTATGAAATCCCAGAGAAGGCTACTCATACCTGCCATGTGTTGGGATCTCATGCTGAAGCGTAACTACTGCCTTGTTCATGACTGTAATAGGTATATGAAAGTACACCCAGGTTCGAGACCCACCTGGGCAACTTGGAGAGAGCTCATCTCTACAATAAATCAAAAATTAGCCGGGTGTGGTAGCACGTGCCTATAGTTCCAGCTACTCGGAAGGCTGAGGCGGAAGGA
>NW_007015512.1:20315-22718 GCF_000164805.1 Carlito syrichta
AAGAAAGAAAGAAAGAAAGAAAGAAAGAAAGAAAGAAAGAAAGAAAGAAAGAAAGAACATCCAAACCATCATGAGTTAAAACAAAACAAAACAAAAAACACATGCTTTTCTCTCAATGTATTGCTTTCACTTAGAGGTATGCAAAAGAATGTATTCAAAAACACTGAGATTCAGGTCTTGGCCACACATTTACAAAACTAACAATTTGTGGCTCTATGAAGTCACATCAATTACACTCCTCTTGCCCCAAGTTAGAAGGATATTAGAGTCTTCATTAAATGGCTCTTAAATAAAGAGGCAATATGCTCTTTTCATTAAGCTCTCAATAATTTTAGCTTGAACAGGACTGAAGAAATCACTAAAAGAAGCCATCAACCAAACCAGAGCAATGTCTTCACTCTCTCTCTGTGACTATTTTCCTCATCACCTCTTTCCACTTAACATGGAAAACCATCAGCTCTCAGTGTTTAAAGCGTTGTTAAAATTCTAAGGAAGTAATGATAAGAGAAAGGTGTTTTCTCTTAGTGAAGTCTATTATACAACATTGCTCATAAAGAGACTGCTAACTCGTCAAAAACTAAAAACAAAAGGAGGGGTGGTATTTCTTACAAGTGGTAACAGCCCTAGACACAAAAATCTTCGTGACAAAGAGTCTGTAGGCTAATATTGAAAAAAATTCTCTTTCCATTAACAAATTCTGCAGCAATAAGTTCTTCAATCTGTTTAATAAGAATGGGGAGTTAAAAGCAAGCTGTGTGGAAAAAATTTTAAAAACCACCCAGAAAAAAACTTATCTCAAGGTTACTGTCGAAAACAAAAGAATATAGTATCAGCCAGGAGGAGTAAAAGAGATGTCAAGACATAATAGGAGAAGAATAGCAGCCAGACAGGTACAGGAGGAGAAGAAACAAAGTGAAAACACAAGAAAGGAGAGGGTAGGAGCAAAGTAATCAGGCACACTACTGTGTGCAGTGAAACCAGATTTGTCTCAAGGGCAAGAATATTCCTAATTATTCTTCATAGTGCTATATTCCTTAAGTATGTCAGGTCAGGTCTCAAAGAAAGGTCTCCCAATGTTACTAGCTATGCAGAATTTATTCAGATTATAAGTAGGACAACAGTCAGTTTTATTCCATTAATAAATTACTAAGGGGGACACAGCATCAATAAGGGTACCTGATCTCAAACCAGGCAAAGTGGGGACCAAAGGGAGGCCCAAACTTTACCTGTATGATGATCTCTTGGATCCTGAATTGTAACCTACATCTTTAAAACAAAATTTTAAAATAATAATTTATTAATACTCCACATGAGTGGAGCTCCTCCAGTATACTTATATTGAAGTCATGTGCTCAAAAGCATATTTTCTCTTTTTTAAATCTCTTCTGTCATGTGTTTATGTGTTTTTGAAACTTGATGTTTGAAATTTCCATCAGAGTTTCATAAAAGTACAAATCCCTGGACTCCATCGTTACAGATCATGAATGAGTAGGTACATGGTTCCTAGCATCTCTGTTTGTAACACCGAAGTTGATTTGAGTGCATCACAAAGACTGAGAATTATTGATGCAATGAAAAGACGAGATCGGAGATTAAGAGAATTATATTTGGGTTATGACTCTGAACTAATAGCTTTTCCATAATGACCATGAGATCTTAGTTAATTCACTTTGCCATTCTGCAAAAATTATAGGAATACTTAGTCCTTATATTTGTTTAAAAATGTGAAATCTTGACTTTTATCTTCTAATAAGGTATAACATTTTTATCACAACCTTTGGGTTTTTTGTTTTTGCTTATGTTTTATTTTATTTTCAAGTTGTGGGGTACAAGTGAAGATTTACCACATAAGTAAGGTGCATGGAGATGAAGTTTGGGCTTGTAGCTGGCCCTCTCTTCCCCTGATAGTGGACCAGGTATCCAGTGCGTTGCCCCATGCCTCCCTCCCGTAACTCCCTCTCCTAGCAGCATCCAGCATCTGCCAATCCCACCATTGTACTCAAGCGACCAGTGATCAGGGCCCACTTATGAGTGAGAATATGTGGTATTCAGTTCTCTGTTTCTGATTTTTCTCACAACATTCTATATCTCTCTCTCTATCATTCTGCTACTATGTATGATCTTTGGCATGTGTCATTTGGAGTTAAAAAAATAAAGAGAAAACTTTATCCATTTTTCATAGTTTTTTAGCAAAGCAATGCCACAATACATTTAATATTTTGCTATGGAGGAAAAATGCAGTTCAGTTCACACATTGAAATAACAACTTTAAGCCAGGTTCGGTGGTCTAGCCTGTAATCCTGTGCTTTGGGAGGCTGAAGTGAGTGGATTGCCTAAGCCCGTGGGTTCAAGAACCACCTGGGCAACTTGGCGAGACCTCATCTCTACAATAAATAAAAAAAT
>NW_007015512.1:22738-28717 GCF_000164805.1 Carlito syrichta
GGCAGAAGGATCGCTGGAGCCCAGCAGGTCAAGGCTGCGGTGGCCAGGAGTGGCCACTGCACTCCATTCTGTGCAACAGACTGAGACTCCAACTCAAAAAAAAAAGAAATAACAACTTTAATATACCCTGAAGAACTCAAATCACTCTATAAAAAAGATACCTGCACATGTATGTTTATCGCACCCTTGTTCACAATAGCAAGAACCTGGAACCAACCATGCTGTCCAACAAAAGAGGACTGGATTTTAAAAATATGGTACATATACACGATGGAATACTATGCAGCCATAAAAACAGAACAAAATCATGAACTTCGCAGCAACCTGGATGGAACTAGAGTTTATAATACTGAGTGATCTCTCACAGAAACAAAGATCTAAGTATCACACATCCTCACTCATAAGTGGACCTTGAACATCTATTGTAATACTATAAGAAAAGGATTGACAGTGGTGGGAAACTATGGGGGGGCAGGGAGGGGAAGGGAGGTGGGATTAATGGTAGTCAATATCTGTCTGGGGATGGGGGGACACCCCTTATCAACAAGGGTGCCTGAACGATGCATATTTGTATACCCAACCCTTAACTGTACCCCACAATTTTAAAATAAAAAATATGTTAAAAAAAGAAATAACAACTTTTCCCTCATCACATAGAAGGCCAAAGGGGCAACATTAATTTATTGTCACAGATGAATGCCAATATCACTCTGAACAAAAGGTATCCATACTATGCCACACACTGTCATAAGAAAGACAAGAACATTGATCTTGCAGACTGAATGGCTGTAAAGTGGAAGTGCAATCATGACTCACTGTAAGCCCTGTAAAACATTCTAAAGCCTAAATGATCATCATTACTTAGATATATATATGTAGCAAAGCGCTCTACTGAAATTTTAACTTGTGGGGTTTTTTTGTCTTATTGAGAGAGATGTTAGAGAATTACTGTGAAATCCTGCAGGGAAACCCTGAGAAGGATGAATATAGAATCATTAAAGTAACCTCCCCCCAAATGATGAGCTGTCTGAGAAATGGGTAGAGTCAGATCTCTTGTGTTTTAATAACAAATAAATAAATTTTAAAAGCTGCTCAATCTCCAGGTATATGTCTCTGGAAGCAGAAAAGGAACCGTGGATATAGTACTGGAAAAGGACTAAATGAGTTGAACAGCAAGAAACATGGCCTTGGGAAGCCAAGTGAAGGGCAAAGCTTTCTGAGTGTAGTGCTAAGAAAGAAAAGTTGTCCTCGCTCAAAAGTCAACATTGGCAGAGTGCCCTTGGCCAGTGTAGAGATGCGAATTAGCGGCATCTGTCAGGGCAGAGAGCACGATTTTGTCAACAGCCACCCAACTTGGCAGCTGCTAGCAAGCAATAGCATGAGCAAACTGATGAGAATTCAGTCTCTCTTCTCTTACAACAGAAATTGAACTGACCTCTCAGTCCCCATCTGGGGCTGATAAGCTCTCAGTTTTAATGAAAATTTTAAGAGAGGGAGCATCCCCAAAAGGAAGCTACTGTATTTCCTGTCATTATATACAAAGACTGAAATCAATTTTAATTTGTGTTTAAAAGTCATGGAGGAGTTCAAACTCAGCTAGCTGCTCACATATATATATATATATATATATATATATATATATATATATATATATATATTAGTAAAGGCCATTCTTCAAAAATAAATTTCTCTGTTAGAAATAGTGAAGATGCTTTGAGACAGATTATCTACCTGTAGACACTGGTACTAAATTTCTACAAAGAAGAAGCCAGATATAAAATGCCTAAAAAGGTAAAATACTCAACTTATTAAGAGGGAATGGAAGAATATGTACCCTACCAGGACTGGATCAGGGCCAAGTGGAAGATGTACCCTACAACACCAAACACTCTCACACTGAAGTAGCACTTGGAAAACAGGTATATGTTCCTTAACAGAACAAATGCTGAAGTAACATAAGATGGCAACCTCTCCAAAGTTGGCTAAAAGAGCTGAGCATCTTTCCAGTTACTGTAGAAAGAATGTCACTGTCTGAAGAATGGGAGAATTTAGCAGCAAAAGCAGGGAAAATAAACACAGCCCCCAAAGATGTAGACTAACCACTAGTTAGGAGTCGAGACATACTAGCAGTACCCAGCAGAACAACAACAAAAGCAACCTGACCTACCTACAATGCACAAACAAGAGAGGAATCAGGAAACATTTTTCCCTCTCTAACAGAAACATGCCCTTGAGAAGAGCAGTCATTACAGGAAGCCCCCTCATGGTGGGAGGGGGCAGAAAACAACCACTAAGTGGGATAAGTAGTAGAACTTAAGACTTAGAAACAAAATTTGCACTCATACTAAATCTGTCCCTCATTCATTCTCTGGGTGGAAGATAATAAGCAGGTGGTTTTTTTTAAAAAAAAACTGTCTTGAGGCAAAAGCAACTGGAATTGAAAGATCTGAAAATGAAAGCAAAATGAACAGGCACAATGACCTTGGCCGAACTGAAGGGTGTAGCATGTGATGGAGACTGGAAGGGGCCATATGTCCATAGGCTAGGAAATATTTCTACGTGCTAAGGTGTAACTTATCACCAGAACTGGCCCAGTGGGTCCCAGAGGCCTGTTACATGCAAGTTGCGTATGTAGGTGGGGGGTGGCAGAGAATCCATTTACCAGAGATGTCCCATTCAAGAGCAGACAACTGGGAACACCCATTTCAACACACTTCTCTCAAAGTCCCATAACCATACATCCTCACTGTTCTGGATATTTTATGCACATTAATACTACAATGACAAAGTTATCAATAACCTTACATTAGGACAATCCCTTTGCTCCCTTGAAAACAAAGTCTCTCTCCACTTTCCCTGCTCTTTTATTCACAGCAGTACGAAGTGTGTCCCTGATTCCCTCCAACCTGTCACAGACTACTAAAACAATGACTATGGGAAGAAATATCAGATGGTGTACATATGGCTTTGGGAGCAGCTTTCAGCAATGGTCACTTTTCCTTTTTCAAAGCTTTTAGAAATGTGTTTAGTTAGCAAAAAATAATGGGATAATTTCCTCAAATAAATGGAGTCTCCCTTGAACTTAATTAGCCAAAAATATGATATTCAGAATAACGAGTCTTCTTCAGAACTGATTCAAGAAGGCATATTATGTGAAGAACTATCATATACCCTATGATCTCCCAGCCTGAATATCAACGAAGTCATTATAGTATGTGTTCAGAATGGCTCACAAGTAATCTCAAGTCATACACCCATGTCCTAAATACACGGTTGCATAAAAGGCCCTTGCATGGTTCACTATAGATGGCTCACGCAGACTGTCCAGATGTGATTCATTGTTGATTGCTGGTACTACAACTACTACAATATGCTCTAAGATTTGAAACAGCAGAGCCTGACTGTGTTAATAAATAACAACAGAGCGTGGGGTTATCAACAAGTTTGCCTACTACCCTGCAAATTCTGTGAAAGGACCTATATTTAATACTTTACCACTCTGTAGATATACTAGGAAGTTCCGTTTATATGCCAGATGAAACAGGTGACTCAATAAAATATGCATGTCAAGTGACATCATAACCATGAAATGCAATTATTTGGGATTTGGAAAGACAGAGTCTGTAACCATGCCATTTAAAGGTCCTAAGCATTTTCAGCACTGTAATACACATATTAATATTTTAAATGCATTCTTAGTCTGGTCAATGCAAAATAGTCATCTCATAAATCTTTCAGCATTGTAATACTGTTTTCATTTTAATCATTTCAATGTTCCTAAAATTTTCTTGTACACATTTATTTCTATTTATGATCCTTAAAAATACATTGAAAATGCTTGTTTATGGCTGAATACCTTACCCTTTATGACCATTCAAACTCCTTGGGACCATTTAGAACATTCTCTGAGGGTAGGTTAGTGTGCCCATGCTATATTTGCTTCTTTAGGAATCTACCATGAAAACATGTCAGCTGCCCTTATTCTGCTGAACATTATAAGCATGTAACAGTTCTAGAATTAAGATTCTGGGTCTGAACTAATTATGAATGTTTTCCTATCAAATTCTCAGTTACTGCCCACAAGAATTTAATGTATTTGTTCCTATAAGAGGATATTTAATGCATCTCTAGGTCTCTTTAATATGCAAAAGAAGTCTCAGAGCTAAGTATGAGTGGAAGGGCTGGATAGAGCTAATTTGCTCTATATAAGAAAATAGAGTGAAATTTACTTTTGCACAGAAGAAGGAAGGGGCAGAAGTGAGAAGAAGAAGAAAGATTGACTGAGCTGGGTAGAGCAAGACATTTCAAGAATAGTGTTATCTGATATGCTATGGTATAAATAAACTCTTTCTCTCAAATGTCAACAAAATCTGCTCCCAATATATGAGGAGTATAATAGTATGTGTGTGTTCATGGGTGTATGACTGAAACAAGTTAATAAATGTAAAATGCTGACACCAGTGCCTGACTTGGGAAACTCTTAAAAAATGTTAACTCTCATTATGATTTGTATTAATATTATTTACCATTTACAACTTTGCCTAGAGAAAGAAAAAGACACAATATTACAACACAAATAAGCAGTACTATTAAAAATTATGTTTTAAAGAAAGCATGAAAAATTACTGGAAATAAAAAAATTCACCAGGAACTAGGTGAGAAACTTATTACTGTTAGGCATAAAATTTAATTGTAAATTTCTAGTTGGTAGTTAAAAATAGAAACACAATGCTTTTGATTTTCACTAATTTTATAAGTTTAGATTTTCACTAATCTTGTAAGTTTATTGTGTCTTGATGAATTAAGAACCACTAATTAAATATGAAGGGCAACTTATTAACTGCAGTTTGTTCTTTAAGTAGTCATCTTGCTATAAAAAGCCTGAGTAAAAGCTGAAGATATAACATTAGATCATAACTTTAAAGGCTGTTTTGGAGGGACAAAAGCTAATAGAGACTAAATAAATATATATTTTTAGAGAGCCTAAAATAATGGCCTGGTTAACATGCTAATTATAATATTATTTACTTTTCTTCACAAAAATTTCTGAGTGTTAAAAATATTATTAATCTGCCTCCTCTGTAAACAAGGCACACAATCCCTAGGACCACACATGCTGTATTTACACATATTGTATCATGGTGTGTACAAAATTTTTTATATCTATTTTCCCCAAGAAGTAAAAAATAAACAATAATAATGCTTTTTAAGAATCTCAAAAAGTTTGTAGTGAGTGATAGGAAACATATTTACATATACTAAAAGATTGACTAAATAGAAAAGAAAATGGAGTAGAAACATTCAAAGTGATCAAAAATATTATTTTAGTCACATGTATATTCCATTTGAAAAGAAAAACAACCATACAGTAATAGTGAATAAACACCATGTAAAAGATTATCTGATTGACAAAAGGTTTCATGGCACAGTTCTACCCACCAAGTGCATTTTCCTAATCTTTATAAATAGCCAGCTACTTTATGGAGAAGAAACTAAAAAAAAAAAAAAAAGAAGAAGAAGCTCAGCTTTTGAAAACTTAAGGCAGCATTGCCCAAGGACACTCAATCAGAAGTTACTACATAAATCAATGGAAAATTATGAATCAATTTGCAACCAAACTTTCAGGAACATATCGCTCTTGCTAAAATACCCCGGTACACAAATACCAGTACAGGATTTAAATAACACTGTATAATGTATATCACTAATAATTTTTTTTTCTTTTTTAATTTTTATTTTATTTTATTATAGAGATGTAGAGTTCAAGTCAGGATTAGCTACACAAGTAGGCTGCATGCAAGTGAAGTTTTGGCCTCCAACTCAGTCCTCACTTCCCCTGATTTGGGACAACATACCATTTGGGTGGTTACACAACTCCCATCCCCACCTCGGCATTGTTCAGAGACTGCCAATACCTCCCTTGTGCTAATATGACTAATGTTCAGGTCTCATTTATGAGTGAGAACATGAGGTATTCAG
>NW_007015513.1:0-1111 GCF_000164805.1 Carlito syrichta
CTACTGGCAGAAGTCCCCCTCCTCAGGAAAAGTGTAAGCCTTCTTTTAAAGCCTTCCAACTGAGTAAGTCAGGCCTACTCAGGTTAATCTCCCTAATTTAAAGTCAACTGATTATAGACATTAACTACATCTGCCAAGTTTATTCACAGAAGCATCTAGATTAGTATTTGATTGGGTAAGAAGGGACTGTTGTTCAGCTTTGCTGAGTTGATACATCAAGAAGCTATCACAAGTCATAAATACCCATTGGCCAAATTTCCAGATGACTAGGGTGGAAAATCAGAAATAGAAAGAAACAACTATTGATGAGCAAGTGCTTGATGTTCATGATAAGCTTCCTAATTTTGCTTACAATGGAAGAGCTGTTTCAAGAGACACCAAGGTTCCGGGGACCTTATTGGATATAAGTGGCTATATTGTTGGATTCAATTTGCTAATATTTGTTAGGGATCTGTGCATCTGTTATCATAAGATGCAATGGTCCCTAACGTTTCTTTCTTGTAATATCTTTCTCAGGTTTCAGTGTCAAAATTGTGCTGTTAAAAGTCAGGATGGCAGTGACCCTTGGGTGAGGGTACAGACTGCAAGGGAACACAAGGGGACTTTTCAGGCATTTGTGATGTTTTCTCTTGTTATGTGAGTTTCTAACATGGATACGTCCAGACGGGAGCTTAAAAAGAAAAGTGGATCTCATGAAGCTAGAGAGTAGATTGGTGGTTACCAGATGCCAGGAAGGGGAGGAGGGGAGGAGGATAAAGAGAGGTTGATTAATGGGTATAAGTATATACTTAGATAGAAGAAATAAAACCTGGTATTCAATAGATTAGTAGGGTAACTATAGTTAACATTCATTCATTGTACATTGCAAAATAACTAGAAGAAAATAATTCAAATGTTCCTAGCATAAATAAAAGATAAATATTTAATGTGCTGGATATCACAGTTACCCTAATTTGATGACATAAATGTGTCAGATTATCACATGCACACCCCAATCTACTGTGTGTCAATAATAACTAAATAAATAAAATGCTTTAAAAATTATGAGAATGAGCCGGGCTCGGTGGCTTAGCCTGTAATCCCACACCTTTGGGAGGCTGAGGTGAGTGGA
>NW_007015514.1:0-1077 GCF_000164805.1 Carlito syrichta
AAAAAAAAAAAAAAAAAAAAAGATTGATACAGTGCATAACAGTTTATATATCATAGTAAGCAATTACATATGTCACAGAGAATTCAAGAGTTTTACAAGGTCTTCCCTAAAGATTCATTGGTATTGGATATTTCTGTCCATTGGTCTAAACCCTGTTCTCAGACCAGGCTTCCCCCACTCCTGCCTCGCTACCTGAGAAGTCAGTCTGTTTTTGGTCTCAAAAAGAGAAGTCACTCTTGTTTGTCCAGATCCTGACTTCCTGTTAGTGTCTCTTCTGGATTTCAGCTTTTACTCTCAGATTAAAGTGCTGACATTCAAATGGTATATGTGCCTACACAGCCCATACCCTGGAAATTGGGAACTGAGGGACTTGTTTCTGGGAATTTGTCCACCTCTGCTTAGGAAAATAATGAGTGGAATTGAGGTTCCCTAAAACAAGAAGATTATTTGGAGTCCAGCTTGCACCAGGAATGGTAATGATTTGCTCATTTTCTAGAACTAGCCTAGAAGCTTAAATTCTCCTCTGGCCTTTTGTTGCCGATTGTCAAGGATCACTTTGTTTTTCTCAGAGAAGCCAGTGCCTGTGGTTTACGAAGTCACCCGTTAATTGTGTCTGGTAAAGTTTTAAGGGTTAATGTGGCACACCAAATTTATATCACATAACCAAGAACATAAAATCAGAAGTGGAACTTGGAGCTATGGAGGAAAGAAGAGATGGGAAGGTTTGTTTCAAGAATTTAACAGGTGTGAATACTAGCTACCCTTGGAACTGGGTTATAACAGAACCATTCTGGGGAATATTGCAGCCTGGGTCCAGGTTTATAGACCTTAGTGGACACTAGCAGAATTCACAAGCTTTCCTGGTGTCTTCATTTTTTCTCTCCTCCCCCACCCCAGCCTGCTCAGGAGCCATGTCTAGCTAAAGCTGAAGAGAGAACTACTCAGCTCTTGGAAAATGCTGAGCTGGGTATTCGGGCTTCTTGGCTGAACTAAGTACTGGCTGGTGATTCAGCAGAAACTCCAGGTCCAGCAGCTGGCACGGGAGGGAACAGGATAAGAAGGAAGGGGAAGAGAGAG
>NW_007015515.1:0-1628 GCF_000164805.1 Carlito syrichta
CAAATTACCACAGAAAAGGAAACTAGAGATCAATATATTTTCTAAATATATACACAAAAGTGTTCAGCAAAATACTAGCAAACTTGGTCCAGCAGCATATAAAAAGAATTATGCACCATGACCAAGTAAAATTTATCGCAGATATGCAAGACTGTTTTAGAATGAAACAATTTGTTTAATGTAACACACCATTAATCATAAGACAAAAACTTTATGATCATCACAACAGACACAGAAAAAAATCACTTTTAAAAGCCAACATATTGTATAACAAAAAATCAAGAAGCCAAGTAACAGAAACAAACTTGCTCAACTTGATATAAGGCATCTACGAAAAACCTAGTTATACTTAACGGTGAAACACGAGATGCTTTCTAACATCAGGAACAAGACAAAGATGTTCACTCTTGACATTTCTGCTCACATTGTACTAGAGACAACTAGGGAAGAAAAAAAAAAGGCATCCCCATAGGGAAGAAAGATAAAACTACCTCTATTTAAGATGCCATAAATTTAAAAATAGAAAATTGCAAAGAATCCTCTGAAAAAATCTTGGAACCAATAAATGAGTTTAGTAAGTTTGCAGTTACAATATTGATATATAAAATTTAATTGTATTTCTATATACTTAAAAAAATTTTTAAATTAAAGAAAAACAAGTAGGTGCATTATAGCATCAAAAAGAATAAGATACATAGAAATAAAGTTTACAGATAAGTGCAAGAATCATACACTGAAAACTATAAAATATTATTTAAAAAATTAAAGAAGATACAAATAAATGCAAAAATTTGAATTCATGGAGCAGAAAACTTAATTAGTTTAAATAATTTAAAACTAAATTATTAGTAGTTCTAATACTCCTCAAATTGATCTCAAAATTCAGCAAAATCTCTATCAAAATTCCGGTTGCTTGTTTTTGCAAGTTAACACACTAATCTCAAAATTTATTTGAAAATAAAAGAAAGCCAGAATAGACAAATTAATCTTGAGAAAAGTTGGAGAAGCCGGGCTCGGTGGCTCAGCCTGTAATCCCGCGCCTTTGGGAGGCTGAGGTGAGTGAATTGCCTGAGCCCGCGGGTTCGAGACCCGCCTGGGTAGCGAGACCTCATCTCTACAATAAATCAAAAAAATCAGCTGGGCGTGGTGGCGCATGCCTGTAATTCCGGCTACTCGGAAGGCTGAGGTGGAAGGATCGCCGGAGCCCAGCAGGCCGAGGCTGCGGTGGCCGGGAGCGGCCACTGCACTCCAGTCTGGGCGACAGAGTGAGACTCCAACTCAAAAAAAAAAAAAAAAAAAAAAAAAGTTGGAGAATTCACATTCTGATTTCAAAACATGCTTAAAAAGATATCAATATCAAAACAGTGTGGGGATGAAATATAGATAGACATATTGGTAAATGGGATAGATTTGAGAGTTCAGAAATAAATATAATTATAATTGCTATTGTTTGAATGTGCCTCTTCCAAAATGCCAGTGTTAAAACTTTTTTTGTGGGGGGGGGAACCTCTCTCTCTCTCTCTCTCTCTCTCTCTCTCTCTCTCTTTTTATTTTGTCAACCCTGAAGAATGAACATGAAAAAGTTTTGAAACTTAATGGCCAGTGTGATAATATTAAGAGGTAAATCC
>NW_007015516.1:0-1055 GCF_000164805.1 Carlito syrichta
AATTTATTGTAGAGATGAGGTCTCACCAAGTTGCTCAGGCCGATCTTGAACCCCTGGGCTCAGGCAATCCTCTTGCCTCGGCCTCCTAAAGTGCTGGGATTTCAGGCATGAGGCACCGCTGTGCCTGGCCCAGTCATGTGATTTCTTCATGGCTGCCTAGTATTTTTCCATTCTCTTGTGACCACCCAGCACTGTTCGTATCTATGCCTGCCCATAGGTGGAGGACAGAAACCCTTTCTGAGAGAGGTGGTATCTGTTCTACAAGAGTTCAGGTTTTGAAAACGGCACACATAAGTTGTCCTCCTGACTCTGCCATGAACTGGGAAATACTTCTGAGGTTTGGTTTCTGCATCTGTAGAGAGGGGCGTCGATGTGCCTTACTGAGGGTGTGGTAAGAATTCACTGAGTGCTGAGACCATTGCAAGAGCTTCCTGAAGCTGCATCCTTCTCACAACATTACAGATGACAAGATCAAGGCTCAGGCATGTCTAACTACCCACTGTTTATTCCGGTGCAGAGCCCAGGTCCTCTTGTGTTTGCACCCAATTCTTCCCTCTCCCAGGTTGACCTTGGTTGCATGGCACTGCTCTCCATCTGCCTTTCTAATGTACTGCAGTTAGTGGCATTCTCAAATTCATTCGTTCACTATTCGTTCATTCACAAAGAATGATTTCTTGAGCACTTACTCTGAGCCAGGCACATTCTAGATGCTGGGGACATTGTGGCAAACAAACCAGATTAGAAACGTCTGCCCTCAAGGAGTTTGCATTCTGATGGGAGTGGCGGCTCATGCCTGTAATCCCACCACTTTAGGATGTCAAGGCGGGAAGCTCATTTGAGGCCAAGAGTTTGAAACCAGGCTGGACAAAAAAAGTGAGACCTTGTCTCTACAGAAAAATTAAAAAAAAAATTCAAAAGGAGGCCAAAACTTTATCTCTATGATGACCACTTGTATACTTAATCCTGAATTGTATCCCACATCTTTATAATAATAAATATATATATATATATATACACACACACATATATTTAAAAAATTCAAACTCAATCTTTAT
>NW_007015517.1:0-1339 GCF_000164805.1 Carlito syrichta
AAGCTGCCCACGGGGAACTCCTTCATAGCACACATCCACCACCCAGGCAGGCAGGTGGAAGGTCTTGCATCATCAGTGCCTGCTGGCGGGGGCAGTGGTGGTGGTGGTGGTGCTCCCCCCCAAAAAGAAACCTCATCCTTGGGTCTCTCAGAACCCCTGGACCCAATGAAAAGAGAGTTCATCAGTCCTGCTGGGTTCATAGAAATTAGATTTTTCCATTTGGTCTGGAAAGAATGGAAGAGAACAGAACGTTGAATCAGCCCTATTGTGTGCCAGACACTGTGCCAGGTACTTTCTGTACGTTATCATCCCCCTGTTTTATAGATGAGGAAACTGAGACCCTGAGAGGTTGTTATGGCCAAAGGTCTTCCAGTTTAAACTGGAACAAATCTCACACCTCTCTGACTTTATAACACATTTGGCTTCCAACAGCAATAACAACGAAGTACCAGTCGAGTACCTACTATGTGTCTTCATTGGCCCAGGCACTTCACACATGTTGTCCTCAGTGCTCAACAGCCCCCATCTTGTGAGGCAGGAATTATTCTCTCTATTTCATAGGGAAGAGCCTGGGGCTAAGTTAGGAAGTTAGGAATTCATTCAAGGTCTCAGAGCTAGACTACAAGTCTGCAGTTGAGCACCAGGTTGGCTTGACTCTGAACTGTGCTCTTTCTCCCATACCCTCTTGCCCTTCTCAGTGGTGCCAGGAGGGAGGTGGTTGGCAGCTGGTATTTCACTGAGGTTGATTGATTTGGTTTGTCTCTCTAGCTAGAATGACAATGGTGAAGTAGGTGCCTGGCTTCCCCATCGTATGAGGGAAGCTCTCAGCCCTCAGTCATCCTATAAGCGCCTGCTAACAGGGTTGCCTTTTCCTAGGCGATGATCCCAAAGAGACCTTCCTTTGGGCACTTGGAACCCATTTACCAGCATTATCTTTTTCTTGGGAGTATTAGCAGGAAATATTTGTACACACACACACACACACACACACTACACACACACAAGACTTTGTGAGTAGGGATCAGTATAGCTAGTGTTGTTTCCAGAGCAAAGTGGGGCCAAGGGCAAGGAAATAGGGACTGGGAGGAAGAGAGGACTTGGCAGAACCCTAGTGTGCTGGCCCTGCGCTTGGGCCTTTTGCAGTTCACCTCCACTGTTTCAAAAGGAAAATAAAAAGAGCCCTTAGCCATAAAGCAGGGCAGTGAGCACGAAGGTCCTTTGCCAAGGCCCAGGGCCAGTTGGGCTGCAGATCCAGCTGCTGTATGTGAACTCTCCCACGCACAGCATGTTAATGTTGGAGTGACTTGATGCAGCTTGGTGTGGGCCTCCAGTCCACATC
>NW_007015518.1:0-999 GCF_000164805.1 Carlito syrichta
AAAATGCCTTTGCTTTTCTAGAACCAAGCTGGGTATTGTTGACTTATTTTACCTGCTGATTGTCTATCTTCTTCGACCTAACTAAGATCCCTTTTCTCTTCTTGCAATCCCCACTCCCATGTCTCTAACCCCCTACCAAGCCCTTTTTAAGCCCTGGATACATGTGTATAGATTGGCAACATGCACATGAGTTGGTTTTCCTTGTTCTGATGCCTAGTCATCTTCTGTAGATAAGGTGAAGAGGAGACTTGTGTGTCATGGTGTTAGGATCAAATTAGGAACTCCCTTGCTCCTACAGTGATGTTGGCACTCATGTGTGAGGCTATTAGGATGAGAGTCCTCAGAGTGACAAAGGCTGAATGCAGTAGATAACCCCCTCCTTTCTTGCATGAAGGAGAAATAAAGGATAATCGCTGGGTTTTCTTCAGCTCCATTTGTGTGTGTGAGGAGCGTTACACTGGCAGTAATTACAGAAAGGGAAGGAAATGGAATAAGTACCAAAGGAAGAATTAGTTGTACTCAACCTAATTAAAATCCTGTAGAAAGAATTCTTCTCTTATTTGCAAAGGTGATCTAACATAACCTTGAAGCCATTATATTAACCACTGTACTTTTCATTTTAAGGGTAATAAATGGCAGAAAGATCATTTGGGAAAGGTAGCCCTTCACTTGCCTTTCAAAAATTAAATGACCTTGATTTCTGAACCACTTTCTACCAATGAAATTAAATTGTATTGAACCTTGTCAATTAACAAGGGGAAGCTAATCAAGTCAGAGGAGGAGCTCACCCAAGTGATTCTCTGGCAGGAGAGGTTTGGGAAGCTTTGGGAAGGGGAGAAAGAATAGGGAGAGGTGGGGGGCTTGGGTCTTTGGACAAAGTTGAATTTTCTCACTTTGTTTAAACACACTGCACACACAATGAAGAAACGTAGCCTTTCTTACACACACATACACACACACACACACACACACACACACACACACGAAGAACACACACAC
>NW_007015519.1:0-986 GCF_000164805.1 Carlito syrichta
CCTCCAGTGGAGAGACAAGAGCTTTGGATCCATGGGAGGAATTGCAGGGACTCAGTCGAGAAGAGAACAGTTGGGCTGAGCCTTGAGACCTGAGTAGAATTTAACTGGGGACAGGGGTGGGGAAGGGTAAGAAAGAATGTTTGTGAATTAATTAATGGCATTGGGTCATGAAATTTCATTGTGTGTTTAAGAAACAGTGATAAGTCTGACATGCCTTGTATGTAGCATACTGGGAGATGGGTTACAAACAAATCTACATTAGGGGAGGCTTGTGAGGGACCTTGAATGACATGCCAATGAGTTTGACTTTCTGTCTGAGAAATTCATTTATCCAATGACTATTTACTGCACACCTACCATGTAAATATGGACAACGTGATTACAGTGGTGAATGAGAGAGATACATTTTCTTTTCCAATAGGCTCATATTCTACATGAGGAACTAAGCCATTCAAAAATCAACATATAAATCAAGAAGATAATTTAAAAGGGAAATAGTTGCTGGGAAGCAAATATAGGAGGGTGAGGTGAGAGAGACAAAATGGGGTTGGTCAAAGGTGACCACTCTAAGTACATGATATTTGTACTGAGACCTAACTGATGAGAAAATGTCAGTCATGGAAAGGTAAGGGAGGAAAGAGTTCTATGCAGAGAAGCAGAAAAAAACAAAATTCAAGAGAGGAATGGGTTCAGCATGTTTGAGGAACAAAAGACCAGAAAGTTTGATCATAGAAAATTAAGGGACGATGGTGTGAAATGCAGTTGCAAAGAGGGGGCATGGTTTTGCAGGTCATGGTAGGGCTTGAACTCTATATGGAAAGTAATGGGAAGCCATTGTGGGGTTAGTCAAGGGAGTATTATGTTGGCAAAAGTTCATCATGTTTTATGCTGTTTTAAACTATCTTCATCAAAGTCCAGTGGTCTTCCTGAACATGGAGAATCACTCAGGTCAAAGTGACCCTCTTTGAAATGACAAAACCATTTTC
>NW_007015520.1:0-985 GCF_000164805.1 Carlito syrichta
AAAAAATTTCTATTTCACTGTAAATCCTGGCCTTAGGTCAAAACAACTTTGACCATAAGTCCTGCCATTAGGCAGATTCATGTAACAGTCTTACCTTTTCCTGCGGGATGGACTTCAATTGTCCGACACACTCCTTCTCCATGGTATATACACCCTGAGTCTTGAGAGTCATGGTGCAGGGATCTATCGTCTCATCCTACTGCTGCTGAGATCATGGCTTCTGTGTGTACATGCCTATTACATGTTTCTTTCTGAGAAATTGGGTATGTCAGCCTCTTTCTTGGGCCTCTCAGGTTTCTCAGACTTTGGGGGGTAGGTTTGCATATGCCTGCCCACTGCTGAACAGTCTTCTACCTCTTTCTCTCCATTCATTCTTGGGGTAGAAAGACTTTGATGAAGAGAAAGATCAGGGAGGGGGCAGGATGGAGTGGGAAAGGTGGATGAAAACAAACAAACATGGCTGAAACATTTTGCACTTAAATCTAAGCCATGAAGTAGAATGATCCAGGATATAAGTGGTGGAAATCTTGACAGAAAGTGGCCATATCACTTTTGGAAGTGTTTTTGGTGGGGAAGGAATGAAATTTGGCCCCATACATTCAACCTAGACTAAGCCAGCTTTTAAAAGAGTGAGATAAAGTTAAGTCTGATTCCATAAGCAGAGATGATCTCTGAATGTATAGAAGGAGACAGGAGAGGTATTTAGCAAAGGATGAATGTAAAAGTTTTGTGAACCTGTAAAATAGCCTCAAGGTTGAAGTTGGAATCATCTGAGCCCTTGGATAAGGAAAAATAATCCAGGACAACTGCCTAGGGATGCTGAGAGACCACAGATCTCTTGAGCTCCTGTTAATGCCCATCCACTTTAGCAAGAAGTGGGTGATGCTTGAAGTATGAAGGGAGGGGAAAACACACACACACACGTACACACACACACACACACACACACACGAGAGACCCTGGAGATGTGGGAAGATGGTGAGTT
>NW_007015521.1:0-1020 GCF_000164805.1 Carlito syrichta
TGCTATATTGAAAACAACCTATTAGTTGGAATTGGAGTCAAGTAAATTTATCTACAGATGAAACTAAATAGAGATTGGGCATGTGTTTTTGGTTTGTTTGTTTGTTTGTTTGTTTCTGACCTCAAAGAATAGCACGTGGTTCCTACTTTTGACTACCAAGTAAAACAAGTCAAGGATATATACAGGCATAACTCATTTTATTGTGCTTTGATTTGTTATGCTTCCCAGATATTGTATTGTTTTAAAAATTTTAAGTTTTGAGGCAGAGCAGTATTGAAGAGGTCTAGCCATGTTATTTTTACAACAGCAGATTCTCACTTTGGGTCGCTGTCACATTTTGGTAATTCTAACAGTATTTCAAACTTTTTAATTATTATTATTACACTTGTTATGGTGATTTGTGGTCAATCATCTTTGATGTTACTTTTGTAATCATTTGAGACACTACAAACTGTGCCCATTTAAAATGGGCAAACTTTATAAATGTTGTATGTTTTCTAACTGCTTCACAGTTGAGTTATTCCCCAAATCTCTCTGTATCACTCCTTATGCCTCCCTATTATTAACACCCAACAATATTGAATTCAGGTCAATGAATAATCCTACAATGGCTTCTAAGTGTTCATGTGATAGGAAGAGCTGCAAGTCTCTCACTTTGAAACAAAAGCTAGAAATGATTAGACTTAGTAAAGAAGCCATGTCAAAAGCCAAGAAAGGACAAAAGTTTGGTTTCTTGTGCCAGTTAGCCAAGATGCGAATGCAAAGGAAAAGCTCTTGAAGAAAATTAAAAGTGTTACTTCAGTGCACACAAATGATAAGCAAGCAAAGCCGACATGTTGCTGATATGGAGAAAGTTTGAGTGAATTGGATAGAAGATCAAAGCAGCAACAACATTCCCTTAAGCCAGAATCTAATCCAGAGCAAGACCCTAATTATCTCTAATTCCATGAAGACTGAGATGTAAGGAAGCTGCAGAATAAATGCTTGAAGCTAGCAGAGGTTGGTTCATAAGGTTTAAGA
>NW_007015522.1:0-983 GCF_000164805.1 Carlito syrichta
ACACACACACACACACACACACACACACACACACACACCCCTCAGCTCAAACCTCCTGGTACCCTGAGACCATGAGTGGGCTGGTGCTCAGCCTGGGCATCAGTACAGGCCTTGGGAAGTGAAATGCTGTGGTTTCTATTTCTTGCTTCAGCTTTGATGCACTCTTAGGTTCTATATCCTTAACCAGTGAGCTGTGTTTTTGGACAACCATCCTTCCCTTTCTTTAGTGTAGCTTATAAACTAGTCCAGCTCAGAGATGTGGACAACCTACAGATTCTCTCCTTCCTGACCACACTGCCTCCAAGACCCAGATACAGGCCTTCCCGGCTCAGGCCAACATCCCTTGGTGGTCACTGGCACTTTGGATTAGGCCACAATAGTATGAAGCTGGCTCCCTCCCTCCATCCCTCTCTCTGTCCCTCCCTCCTACCTTCTTCCCTCCTTGAAAGACTCATCAACGGGCAAGGCACAACATCACATAAATTTCTTCTTCAAAACAAACCCCCAAAGCACAAGTAACCCACCACATAAGCCTGCAATTTCCTTTGCCGTTGTTTTGCCCCAGCAGAGGGAACACACCCCCAAAGTGTCCCATCTGTGACATAAAAGGTGTTGAGTTGAGACTGTTGGTCTCAACTCATACAACCTGGCTGCTCCCAAGGATGTCCCAGGACACCTGTGTACATCCTCCTTCTGGCTGCATTTGTACTCTGCTGACCTTCTGGTCTTTTGCCCTTTGGAACTCTACACAGTACAGGAACGTGCTAAAGGGCCTTAAAAGATGACTGGTGAGATTCGATCCCACAGACCCTCAGCAAGGGTGGAGTTAAATGCATTGGGTAGAATTTACAACCTATAATTTTCTGTAACACTGTTCCTGGGGTGGAGAGGTAGAGAAGAAAAAAAAAACAGAAAGAAAGAAAAAAGAGCAAAAGAAAGCTAAGAGAAGAAAATATAATTTCAAATCCATTCATGATTTATCT
>NW_007015523.1:0-937 GCF_000164805.1 Carlito syrichta
AATGAACCTGTAAAGACTGCAGATACTGAAGAAGGCGAATTTATAGCTGAAGGAGGAGGTGCACGTGGCCCAAGAGTCGTGGAAAGACATCAATCTGCCTGCAAAGAGTCAGGCTGGCCCTTCTGCTCTGATGAAGACTGGGTAAGCAGTGAGTCTGGGGAGGAGAAGTTCCCTTTCCTGTGGTGCTAGAAGGGCTCACAGGCTGACCAGGTTGGTCCCATAAACTTTTTCCAGTAGGAAATAATCTCATAGTTGCTTACATGCCAAATAAATGAAAAGAAATCTAGTCCCAAGGACACTGTTTAATTGCCTCCCCAACTCTGGATCATTCGTGGGATGAACAGATTGGATTATAGTTGCACACTCAGGCAAGTACTAGGACCCTGACTGTTGTGGCTTCAATTCCCTGGGACCTAATTTATGGTTCAGGAGACCCTCATTCCAGAATTTCCTTATGACCTCTAACTAGTCCTCTTAACTCCTTTTAAGCCAATAAATGATCTGAAGATACGGGGTGAGGAAGCAATGGCTGCACAGAAACCTGCAAAATGATTCTACATCCAAGAGACCTTTACTGTAATTTTTCCCCTTCACTTTCAGAACTACAAATGCCCTTCTGGCTGCAGGATGAAAGGATTGATAGATGAAGTCAATCAAGATTTTACAAACAGAATAAATAAGCTCAAAAATTCATTATTTGAGTATCAGAAGAACAATAAGGATTCTAATACGTTAACCAGAAATATAATGGAACTTTTGAGAGGCGACTTTGCCAGAGCCAGTAGTAAGTATTACATATTTAGTGTTTTGACTTTATAGCAAGTACAATAAGAGTCCTAAATAAATATGATGTTTGCTTATAGCTACTGTAATTTTATTCCCAAGTACTTAGTATAGAAACACATGCCTCCATAACATCCCTGAATTTTAAGTAGGG
>NW_007015524.1:0-1129 GCF_000164805.1 Carlito syrichta
CCCTCATTTCCTAGACACCATCTCAGGAAGCTAAGGGTCTGCCTTTCATCATCACTGCATCTTGTCCACCCACTAAAGATAAATGAGTCTCTCGTACCAATTGGTTTACATGTGTTTATAATGGACTCTTTAGACGCCAGAGTAATGCCCGGGGCTGTGTGAAGCACATCAGCAAATAACGAATAAATTAAATAGTGAAATAAACAAGTTTTTCTAAAATTGTAGTCTCTTGCCCAAAAACATGTTAAGAGTACTTTCAATAGGCAATGCTAAATTGCTCATGCAACCTATTTTGTTACATTTAAACAAATAAATTATCACTCAACAAAGTTACCCAAACTCTTTGCTTTAGGGTCATTTGGAATAAAAAGCCACAAACTATTTGAAGACTAGCGGTATTATCAAAGTTAATTCTCAAGATTTCTGATATTAAATTTCTCAAAGAAGTAGCCTAAACTGATGGTATAGAATGACCCAAAATACATTTCACATTCAAAAGCATTAAAAAGTCTCACAGCTGTTAGAAGTAAACACTTGTGAGTGAATACATTCTAAACTAAACAAATGTATATGTTCATTTGCAGCTGATTAATTCTTTTTAAAAATGAGATTTCTTGTCCTAATTTCCAGATTCTTATCATTTTAAAAGTCAAACTTTCCTTCTCTTGCAAGACAGATAGATAGATGCCAACTACCCTCTGCATAACAAAATGACTTGAAATATGTATATTGAACCATCTTTCCCATGATGTACCGTGTTGTATATTGCTTTGGAGTTTTGTTAAGCAAGTGAATTATATGCTTAGCTATATTTTACCAAAAAGAGATCTAGTCACCATCAAGCAGCACCTTGACTTCAAGTCAGAATCTGATTCTTAATATCCTTTTAAGACACAGGAGGGCATCTTTTATTGATTCAGGAATACATGACTCAGACGCGCTGCCAAGCAAGAAGACCCTGGTTGAGAGCTTGAGCCAACAAGGTGCTGTTGGGGTAGATTACCGGATTGTAGTGTGGAGAAAGATGTGTCAAAAGTAATTTTTGTTCTTTTTGGACTAGGGAAATTATCCGCCATATAAAGCAAATAACACTAGAGGCTGCAGTGAGAAAAAGATATATGAAGACAGA
>NW_007015525.1:0-1019 GCF_000164805.1 Carlito syrichta
AAATAGTACAAAAAATTCTAACATTTGTATGGAACCCATAAAAGACCCAAATAGCCACACAATCTTGAGTAAAAACAACAAATGTAGACGCATCACACTATGTGATTTCAAAATATACTACAAAGCTGTATTAACCAAAACAGTATGGTACTGACATGAAAATAAACATATATGTGAACAAAACTGAGAACATAAAAATAAATCCACACATTTACAGTCAATTGATTTTTGACAAAGGCACCAAGACCACACAGTGTGAAAGGGATTGTCTCTTTAATAAACAGTGTTGGGAAAACTGGATGTCCACATACAGAATGATATGATATTTGATCCTTACTTCATATCACATAATATAAAAAATCAACTCAGAGTGGATTAGAGATTTAAACATAATATTTAAAACTGTCAAACTCCTAGAAGAAAACATTGGGGAAAATCTTCTTGATATTGTTCTGGACAATGAATTTTTTGTATAAAATATTTTTATTGGTCATATTGTTATCATATGACTTTTTGATAATAAAACTTACAAAGCCATTAGTTTACAAAGTAATTAGTGTATCTGGGTGTATAAATAAAAACATTAAAATTCTCTATAATTCTACATAATTTTTGACCCTTATTTTGTGGAACATTGGGAACAAGGTCTTTCTTTCTCTCTCTCTCTCTCTCTCTCTGTGTGTGTGTGTGTGCGCACACGCGGTGCATGTGAATGTGTACTATCATGTATGCCAGAAAATTTTCTTCTTACTCCCCTTTTCAGTGACTTTCAAACAAGGCTTCTTTTTGCTTTGTACCTGAAATATCTCATCTTCAGCCAGTCTTGGACTGCCGTGAACGCTTCAGCTGGAGGACCATCAGAGGAGAATCTGACGGGATAATTACTGGGGACTGTTGTTTAAATGCGAATGTTGAATCATCATCTCTGTTGGGCACGGGAGCTGCAAATTTCACTAAATTTCCCAGGCGAACCTTGTGCACACTAATGTTCGAGAACCACTAATGTAAACAATGACTGA
>NW_007015526.1:0-918 GCF_000164805.1 Carlito syrichta
AAAATGAAGCTGTTTAAATTTCAGCTCTGCTCAATGTCTCCTGCTAAAGATTTTGTTTAAAGCAACAATAATTCTACCTCTGGACTCTTTGTAATCTAAGCTTACTGTGAAGAAAGCAAATAACTCCATTTTTTATGTGTTTCCAGTTGCTCAAAAGCTAAGAATTAAAAAGTGGAGGAGCTAATTTCAGTAAACAGACTCTTTCTGAGAAGAAATCTTTGTTCATTTACAGTAGGTAGACAGCCACCACTGGCCATTATTCCTAGGACAAACCTGCTCAGGGCTCAGAGACTGTAGTGATAAAGCTCTGAGAACCTACTTTATCACTGAGGTAATCTGATTGATGATCCCTCCTCCTCCAGAAGAGAGAAATCAAGTGCTCATGGGACCTTGGTTCAGGGGTAATTTTAAGTAAAGAAGCAAAACATGGAAGTTTCTGAGGTTTGAGCACTCTCTTTCCCACTTGCCAGGGTTTGTGTGTGTGTTTGTTTTTGCCAGAGTTCCATTGTCATGATTGGGTTCTACAGAGGGACTGGGGCATGCACCTGCTCTAAAGTGTTGTGATTTGGGCTTTAGCTTTTGGGGGATTTTTTTTTAATATCTGAGTTTTCGTGGTTCTTAATGAGTATGGAATGGCTGTCAATCCTCCTAACAACCTTCCAGGTAGTAGTGTTTTTATTCCCACTTTTCATGAGAAGACTGAGGCGGGAAGAGCTATTTAACTTTCCTGTGGCCTCACAAATAATGGTGATAGGTTTGCAAATCTAGGCTGTCAGATTCTAAGTCCTGTACTCTTAAAAACTAGGTAATTCTCTTCGCAGCAACTTGGATGAATTTAGAGTCTATCATACTTAATGGTCTATCACAGAAACAAAGAACAGAGTACCACATGTTCTCACTCATAAGCAGACCCTGAAC
>NW_007015527.1:0-1228 GCF_000164805.1 Carlito syrichta
CATTTCATCATGGGGGATTAAGGATATTCCACAGGCTCCCACAAAACTTTACAAGTGGTAAAAAATATTTTTCAAAGCAAAATTTAAATATAGCAAAAAGTTTTTATCTATATACATTTTCATTATCTAATGCATATTATAAATATATATTCATTTATATATTTAAGTTATATATAAAATAAACACGTGGGTCTGTGAAACAAAAAGGGAAGCTCACAATAACTCAGGAACTAATAGAAATTCCTAAAAAATAAAAGGTGGCAAATAAAAGATACAATTAAATAGGAAGACTGCCATTCAAGATATGACAAAAAAAAAGGAATTCTCCTTAATAAGGACAGGAGCAACCCTGAAGTTATTCTATACTAAGAAGAGGTTGAAGCTCAAAGAGGGAAGAATATATAATGAGAGATGAGTTGGATTACTCTAGAGAAATCAGTCATGCTAGTTAACTTCAGAACAAATACCAGCAACAGTGAATGGCTGCCTCCAAGCAGAAACAGTGAGTGCTGTTGAGACAAGGCAGAACCTGGGTGACCTGGCCACATATGGGAAGGACAGGAGGAATACCTGGCTAGAAGATTACCACAGGCCTGGAGGCACAGCTCATGCCTTTCACCAGGCCCTGAGAAGGGTGCAAGAGATCCAACCTGTGTTTACAAGCAAGCTGTACAACAGAGACAGTAGATAGCTCAATGAGAAATGCCAAGTACAAGGTGGTACTCAACAAAGATGTCAGCAGCATGAGAGATAAAAAGTAAGAAAATAGGGAAAGAGCAAATAAGAAAAGGAAAAAGTGAACAATGTCAGAAGTGAGGTTAATATACAAAGAAAATAAGAGATCCCCTACTTTTCTTAGATGTGGTTTATGAATGTAGCTTTGCTACAGCCAACATAAATGCATTAGTTGCTCAAGCTACTCTGATGGTTAGTTTTATGTGTTGATTCGACTGGGCTAAGTTATGCCCAGATAGCTGCTAAAACATTGTTTTTGGTGGGTTGTCTGTGAGGGTGTTTCCAGAAGAAAATAGTATTTGGGTCAATAGGCGGAATGAAAAAGATCTACCCTCATTAATGTCGGTGGAATGATTCAATATGTTGAGGGCCCGAGCAAAACAAAAAAGCAGAGGAAGAGCAAATCTGTTCTCTCTGCTTGAACTGGGACATCCAGCTTCTCCTACCTTCCATACATCAGAGCTCCTGATTTTCCAACCTTCCAACTTGGACT
>NW_007015528.1:0-891 GCF_000164805.1 Carlito syrichta
GCAGCCAAATCCTTGTGAGGATGAGGTGACTGGTCCAGCAAGTGGGGGAATGGAATGGGAGGTTTTTTGCCCTCAAACCAGATATTATGAGTAATGAGGATGCTAAATCATATCCCCACCCAGAAAGTCCATTTTCTCCCAATTTTCTAACAGAAATCCCAATGGCAAGTTACTATGATTTTTCAACATAAAGGAATTTTAAAGAGAAAATGTTCAGATTTAAATGCTCTTTTCTTCTGATGTAATAATAAAATAAAAAACTTAGAGCTTTTGTTATGTACCGGGTCTTACTGTAAGCAATATATATGTTATTTAAACTTGACAGTAACCTGAGGAGGTAGAAACTTTGATTATTCCAATTTTTCAGATGAGGAAATATAAAGTAATTTTCCCAATATCATACAGCTAGTAAATAAGAGAGCTAAGATTCAATCTCAATGTAGTCTATGCTCCTAACCACTGCCCTGTACGTTCACTTCTGTATACCTTGTTTCTGAAAAGGAGTGTGTAGTTATCTTGGAATGTTATTCTTAATGAAAAAAAGCAATATTCTTAGACCTCATGTTGAGCAGTTTTCTGAGTGTCTCCTCTAAGACATGGGCTTTTATTAGCTTTTGCGGTAGACTGCTTCAGTATTGGGGAGCTGAATTAGACATTTCTGCCCTGAAACTTAGCAAAATCTGGAAGACATTGGGGCTAGGGAAGAACATCTGGATTGTTTCTAACTTTGTAGCAGGTGACAGAGCCCTCCATCTTCCACTGAAGAGCCATTCATATGTAAAGACAGTCAGCCAGTAGGTTACTCCTGAATCATTCCTTTTCCAGGCTAATTGATTGTCATATGAAATGGTTCTGCTGTGGACTAAGACAGGAGTATCACTTGTGGAACCC
>NW_007015529.1:0-876 GCF_000164805.1 Carlito syrichta
ACATTTATCTAAGAACTCCACTAATTAAGTGAACCAGTGAATCTATAACAGGGTCATGGAGCTGAGCAAACACTAAACCAGGAATCCCAAGAGGAAGAAATCTGGTATCATTTCCTTCCATTTCCTCTACAGAATAGAGATAATATCTGACCACAGTACTTCCCAAGGTGCTTGCAGGGATCAAGTAAGGCACTGTATATGAAAATTATTTGAAAAGTTATAGTACAAAACTAATGTTTAGTGAGGAGCTGTAATGTGCTGGGCACCTTCCATTAATCCTTAGAACAAACATGAATATGTGGTCAAGGTGGAAACACTCATGCAGCTCGCAGCTTGTGCAGCTAGGGTTCCACCCTCAGAATCCTGGTGGCACTGGATTACGGGGTCCCTGGTTGCAAGGACTTTAAACAGCATCTGATAATGTTGTGCTAAGCATGTGATTTCATTTTTGTGTTTCCTGTTGACTTCCATTTTGCAGGAAATGAAGAGAGGATATTTAATTTGTCACGATCACTTTGTTGTCAATCTAGTTTAAAGATGTGTTGAACAAGAAATACTGTTAGTAAAGAAAAAGTGATTGAGAGCAAAGCCATCAAATGGCAGTCACATCAATTCACGTTGATTCTCTTTCTTTGAAATGTCAATTATAAAGTACAAAAGAAAAATATGGATGACATAATGTATTTGAAGTACCTTCCCCTTGTTTAAGAATTTAATTAATGTCATTATATTTAATAAGGATACTTTAAAAATGGAAACTTATTTCCTGACTGCCAACCTGCAGGTATAAGGGTTTTGCTGCATTTAAAAATTATTTTTGGTCAAAACTGATGAATAGAGTAGGACATACTTCTTCAGTCACTGCCGAAGGAGAAC
>NW_007015530.1:0-861 GCF_000164805.1 Carlito syrichta
ATGCCTAAATTCACTCATAACTAAAGAAAAATAAATTCAAGATATATGCTTTTAAAAACCAAATTGCAAAAGACCAACACTGTTGGAAACAAGCATGCATATACATTGGGGGTATACACTAGGCAACCTCTTCAAAGACTAGTTGGAAATATCTGTCAATATTCTAAATTCATATACCCTCTGATCCAACAGTTCCATTTCAAGAAATTTATCCCAGTGGATACATTTAGGAGGTCAGCTGGAAGCATGGGACCCAGAGTCAGGGAAAGCCTGATCCAACGGCCAGCTCTGCCACTGACTAGCCATGGGAATTAGGCATACCAGTGACTCTCCCTAGGCTTCAGTTTCCTCCTCTGTAAAAGGGGTAACGCTGCTTATCCTCCTAGGGTTACAGCAAAGACGCAAAGCACTTAGCATAGCTGCTGGCAAATATGGAGTAATCCATAAATACCAATGATTATTAGGAGAACACGGAATACAATTTGGGGAAAATCGAAACCAGGTCACTAACAAAAAACACACAATGGCTATGATGTAGTAAATCATACATATTCTTTGCTCCTGCATACATTCCCCAACCCGGCCCTGCAACTGAGGGACTGTGGTGCTGAGACTGCATGACTAAAGACAGAAAGAAGGCAGGACTCCAGATCTTGGGTGGTAGACACAACTAGCAGTTTCCCTTGGTAATACAAAGGGCACTTGGAGAGATGGAAAAACTCTAAACAACCATGAGAAGCAATGTGAGAAGCAGGAATCTGGCAAGGGGAGCCACACTAGCTGTTGCCACACCTTGTGACCATACACAGCAGAGGCTCAGCTGAGAAAGACTGAACTCCCCACTAGGCATGAGATTGTGCA
>NW_007015531.1:0-2837 GCF_000164805.1 Carlito syrichta
CTCCAGTCACTGACTCTTTGTGTTGGATGTCCCATTGACTGGCTCACTTCTGTGTATGATGCTCCAGTGACTGGACTTTCTCAAGTTACTGGCATCTTCTGTGATCAGTACCCCATAATGTGGCCTTCTTCTGTGAAAAATGCCCCAGTGTCTGATCTTCCTCCGTTATGAGTGTCCCAGTGACTATCTTTCCTCTGTGATTGTTCTCCCAGTGACTGGGTGTCTTACATAACAGGTGCCTCGGGAATAGTCCTCCCTCATTAGGAGTGCACAAGTGATTTTAACTACTCAGTGATTTGCTTCATGCTGCAGTGACTGGCCTTACTTTGTCACGGGGACTGCAGGAAGAAGCATCCTCTGTGATGCATTCTAAAGTGGCAGGACCCTCATTATTATGGGTGTCCCAGTGACTGAATTACTCTGTGATGGTAGCCCCAGGAATTGCTCTCCTCTGTGAAGGGTGACCAAGTAATTTGCTTCCTTCTGTGATGGGTGATTCAGTGATTGGCTCTCTTCTTTGGTGGGTGATCTAGTGAGTATCCTTCTACTGCAATGGGTGACCCAGTAACTGTCCATCCATAATGGGTGCCCCAAGGGCTATGGGAGTCCCAGCGACTTGTACTCTTGTATAATGGATTCCACAGTGACTAACCCACCTCTGTGATTGGGGTCCCAGTGAATGTCTCTCCTTTATTTTGGGTGACCCAGTGACTGCTCCTCCTCCATATTGTGTGCCCGGTGACTGTTCTTTCTTTCTTGTTGGGTTCCCCAGTGTCTGGCCCTCTTCTGTGATTGCTCTTCCAGTGATGGTCCTTCTCTGTGTTGGGTGTCTCAATGACTGTTCCTACTTTGCTATTAGGTTCTCACTGACTGCCCTTCCTCTGTGTTTGGTGATTCAATGACTGTCTGTTCTGTGTAATCAGTGCCCCGGTGACTGACCCTCATCTGTGATGGTTACCTCGGTGAGTGACCATCTATGTGATATGTAACCCAGAGACTGGCTCTCTGTTATGATAGATGCCATGGTGATTAGGCTTTTTCCGTAACTGGTACGCCAGAGGATAGACCTCTTCTATGATGTCTCATGCAGTTACATTGCCACTTATGTGATAGGTGCCACGGGGAATGGCCATTCGGTGTGATCAGTGCAACAGTGATTCACTCTCCTTCTAAGGGGTTCCCTAGTGTCAGGGCCTCCTCTAAGATGGGTGCTTCAGTGAAAGGTCCTCCTCTGTGATAGCTGTCTCAGTGACTGATTATCCTTTGTGATGTATGTCCAGGTGACAAATTCTCTTCTGTGCTGGGTTCCAAGTGACTCTGTCTCCTCCTAATGGGTGCTCTGTGACTGACTTTCCTCTGTGATGGAGGCCTATGTGATTGACTCTCCTTTTATTGATGCCTCAATGACTATACCTCCTTTGTGATGGGTATCCTGGTGACTAGTCCTCATCCACAATGGTTTCTCTAGTGACTAGATAGCCTCTAAAGTGGGAGCCCCAGTGACTTGATTTCTTATGTGATGGATATCCCAGTGATTGACTGTCTTCTGTGATTGGTGCACCTAGTGAAATTTTCTCCTGCATACTGTGTGTCCATGTGACTGGATCGCTTCTGTGATGGGTGCCCTGGTGACCGGTTTTCCTCTGTGATGAGTGCTGCAGTAACAGACAATTTTTATTGGTGCTTCCTACATGATGGATGCCCCAATGACTGTTCCTCCCCGCTGTATGTTTTCACAATGACTGGCCATCCTTTATAATGGGTGTCCCACGACTTGTCCCCCTCTGTTATGGGAGCCAGAGTGACTAACTCTCCTCTCTGTCAGGTTTACCAGTGACTATTCTTTCTCTGTGAGGAATACCACGTTGACTGGCCTACCTCAGTGAAGAGTGTCCCAGTGACTGGCCCTCCTTTGTTATTGGTACCCCAGTGATTGCCCCTTCTTTATGATTGTTGCTTCAGTGACTGACCCTTTGTGATGGACAAGTGACTGTGTTTTAATTCCTCTGTGATGGATGTTCCAGTGACTGGTCCTCCTTGTGATGTGTGCCCCATTGAATGGCCGTCCTCTGTGAAAAATACCCCAATGACTTATCCTCCTTTTTGATTGACAATTCAGTAACTCGCTTTCCTCTGTTATTGCTGCCCCAGTTACCGGGGCTACTACATAATAGTGTCCATTATGAATAGCCATCTTCCATTATGAGTTCCTCAGTTACTGTGCCTCCTCAGTGATTTATACTCCAGTGATTTTCCATCCTCTGTAATAGGTGCCTTAGTGACTAGCCCTGTTCTGTAATGGGTGTCTCAGTATCTAGTCCTCTTTCATAACAGGTACTCCAGTGACTGACCCTCCTACATTAAGAATGCCCCAGTAACCAGGGTCTCCTCTGTGAATGGTGCCCCAGTGTTTCTCCTCTCCCATACTTATTACCCCAGTAACTAGCCCACCTGTGGGATCAGTGTCCATAACGACTACATCATAGATGGGCCCTCTTTTGCTATGGGTGTACCAATAACTGGGTCCATTCCATAATGGGTACCACAGTGACTGTGCTTCCTCTGTTACTGGTACCCCAGTGACTCACCTCCATATATAATGTGTGCCCTAGTGACTTGTCCTCCACTGTGATGGATGTCAAGGTGACTGACTCTACTCCAACTTGACTGATGCAGAGAGGGGGACTCCTCTGCGATTTGAGTCCCAATGACTGGCCATCCTTGTGATGCATGCCCCAGGGACAAATCCCCTTCTGTGATGGATATCGTTGTAGTGAGGCCTCCTACAAAATGGGTGCTCCAGTGATCCTCCTCCTCTTTGATGAGTGCCTGAGTTT
>NW_007015531.1:3196-4995 GCF_000164805.1 Carlito syrichta
TGACTGCTCCCCTTCTATTATTGATGTTCCAGTTACTGCCCCTCCTTTGTGTTGGGTTCCCAGTGACTGGCCCTTTTCTGTAATAGGTGCCCCTGTCACAGGCCCTCCTCAGTGATGAGTGCCTCAGGGCCTGTCTCACCTCTGTGTCTGATGTGTCACTAAATGACCCGCCTCTGTGCTTGGTGCTCCATGGACTGACTCTCCTCTGTAGTCGGTGACCCAGTGTCTGCCCCTCATCCATCATGGGTACCACAGAAGCTGGCCTCATTCTTTATTCTGGGTGCCCCAGTGATTAGGCTTCATTTTTTATTAGTGTCCTAGTTACTAGACCTCCTCTCTGGTGACTCACCAGTCACTGATTTTCTTCTTTAATGGGTGCCCTAGTGACAAGTTCTTATTTATAATCAGTGCCCCAGTGATTATGTCTTCTACTATGAGTGTTGTAGTGACTGGATCTCCTCCAAAATGTGTGACCCAGTAACTCGCCCTCCTCCGTGATGGTTGCCACAGTGATTGGCCCACTTTCTAATGCATGCTTCAGTGTCTATGTCTCCTAATGATGTGTGCCCAGATGTCTTACCCTTCTTTATGATGAGTATTCTAGGGACTCGGCCTCATCCTTATGAGTGCCCCATTAATGGGCTCTTCTCTGTGTTGGGTGCCTCACTGATTGTTCCTCCTCTGTCACATGTGCCTCACTGTGCCTCCTCTCTAATGGGTGTTCCAGTGACTACCTCTTATCCATAATGGATGCACTATTGCTTAACACTCCTGTGTGATGAGTGTCCCAGTGACTACTTCTTCTCTGAGATGAGTGCTCCAATGACTATCTCTCACCCTTAATGAATGGCTTAGTGACTGAACTTCTGTTACTTCTCCCTTGCTCAGTTCTGGGTGTTCCTGTGACTGGTTCTTCTCTGTGACTGTTGACCCAGTGGTTGGGACTCCACCATAATGGGTGCCCCAGTGACTAGTTCTTTCCATTCACCTATGTCCCAGTGACTGATCCTCCTATGTTATGGGTATGCTAGTCACAGATCCTCTTTTGTGATTGGTATCTCTGTGATTGGACCTCCTCCATAATGGGTGACACAGTGACTGGTCCTCTTTTATTACAATTGCCCCAGTAACTGAGCCTTTTCTGTAATTCTTGCCCCACTGACAGGCCCTCCACTGTAATGGTTATCCTGTGACTGGCCATCCACTGAGAAGGTTGTCCCAACGACAACTCTGTCACAATAGGTGGCTTAGTGACTGAACTTCTGTTACTTCTCCTTTAATTTCTCTATAAGACTAGTCTTTCGCTGTGTTGGGTTTACCAGTGACTAGACCTCGTTTTTGAGAGATGCAACTATACTAGCCCACTTCTGTGATGGGAGCCTCAGTGACTATCCCTCATCTGTGATAGGTTCCCAAGTGACTTTCCCTAATCTGCTCTGAATGCCTTAGTCACTTGTCCTCCTCTGAGATGGCTGTCCTAGCGATTGGTCCTCTTCTGCGATGGTGCCCAGTGTCTCCACATCTTCTGTGATGTGTACCCCAATGACTGCCCTTCAATTGTGATGTTTCAGCAAGCGACTGGCCCTCCTCTGAAAAAAAGATTATTATTTCTCTTTGATTGGTGCACCAGTGATTAACCTTTTCCCACAATGATTGCCCCAGTGACTATCCCATTCTTTGATTGATGTTTCACTTACTGAACCTTCTCTATTACAGGCACCCCAATGATTAGCTCTCTTTTGTGATGGGTATCACAGTGAATGTACTTCCTCTAAAATATATACCACAATGAATATTTC
>NW_007015532.1:0-863 GCF_000164805.1 Carlito syrichta
GACCAGCCTGAACAACATAGTAAGACCCTGTCTCTACAAATAATAATAATAATAATAATACATCATAAGCAGGTAGATTTTATACTAGGAAAGCAAGAGTAATTTACTACATATATAGGTTTAAGAAGACAAACATTATGATCATCAGCATAGGCATTCCAATCACAATTAAAAATTAGCCAGTCATTCCTGATGAAGACCTTTATTAATGAAAATGAGATGATTTGTAGAAAATGATTGAAGACTTAAGAGAGAAACAGACAATTTAGCCTATTGGTATTATCTATTTTGGAGGGTCAATTATTACTGCAAAAAATAATAAATATAAAAGTACTGGAAATTAAAAGCTAATATTTATCTTTAGGAATAGATGATATGATTGCAAACCTAGAAAAGTCCAAAAATTTATCAAAAAAATTAAGTGTTCAGGATATTTCCTAAAGTAAATATCCAAAACAAATTATCTTTTTACATGCATAGGGACATGTAAAATTCCTATGTGTAATTATTCACAAGAGCAATAAAGGCTGCATCTTGTCTAACATTTAACATAATAAGAAATGTGTATGCATTAAACTAAATGATTATATTGAAAAATAAATGAGAGCCTTAAAAAATAGAGAAGTGTATCCAGTGCTTCCCTGAGAAAATTCAATATTCTGGAGAATTTTATTCTCCCCAAACTAACTTCAGACTGCAAGTTTAACCCAAATCTCACCTTTGTATGGAAAAATATGCACTTTATATGGAAGTGAAAATGTCCGGGGGTAGCTAAGGAACATCTGAAATAGAAAAGTGAGGGTCTCGTGTGTCCTACTCAGCTGAGCAGCTGTAACAGCTTGGTTCTAACAGAGAAAGAGAGA
>NW_007015533.1:0-989 GCF_000164805.1 Carlito syrichta
CAATAAATCAAAAAATCAGCCGGGTGTGGTAGCGCGCGCCTGTAATTCTGGCTATTCGGAAGGTTGAGGCGGAAGGGTCACCAGAGCCCAGCAGGTCGAGGCTGCGGTGGCCGGGAGCGGCCACTGCACTCCAGTCTGGGCGACAGAGTGAGACTCCAACTCAAAAAAAACAAAACAAAACAAAGAACACACTATGGTATTCAAACAGTGGTGAAATCGCCTTACAGTGCATTTCTCAGAAGGTATACTCATTGTTTAGTGACACATGACTAAAAATCCACATTGATACTTGTTGCTTTTCACTGTTGAATAGCATTCCATACATACATGTATCATAAGTTGTTATCCATTCACCAGCTATTGGACATCTGAGTGGTTTCCAGTTTTGACTTACTATGAATGAAGCTGCTATAAACATGCACTTCTCTTTGCCCCTAAGATATCCACATTCTCACTCCCTCATTTTCTTTCTTCACAATTCTTTCCCAATGCCATCTATTCAAAGAAGCCTTCTCTGACAACTCTATCTGAAATGGCATGTTACATTACTCTCTAGTCCTCTATCTTTTTTCATGTTTCTTTAGAGCTTAGCATTATGATCATTTAAATTATACGTTGTTGACGAAAGACACTAAACTCTGTAAAATCTTTCAGATGGTTTATTCTGAGCCAAATATGAGGGAACCTAAGCCAATGACACCCATCCCCAAGAGGTTCTGAGAATGTGTGCCCTCTGTGGTTGAAATATAGCTTGGTTACATACATTTTAGGAGGACAGAAGTTACAAGAAAGCATACATCAGTACATATGAGATTTACATTGGTCTAGTTTGGGAAAGCAGGACTTTTCTGAGCAGAGGCTTGCTGGTTATAGGTAGATTCAAAGATTTCCTGACTGGCAATTAATTCCCAAAAGTTATCTAAGGACTTTTGAAAGCAGTAAAGGAAATGGGTGACTTGAAGAATAATAAGGGAATCAAGCGTCTTGCT
>NW_007015534.1:0-856 GCF_000164805.1 Carlito syrichta
CGTGAGTTCAAACAGAGGCACTGAGAATGTACGTGATGGGTCCACTATGAGGCCAGACAGGATCTGAACCCAGGCCGCTGTCCTCAGCAGCCGCCTTCCCGACCTCTGAGGCAGGCTGTCTCCTCTGCTTCCTTGCGCCGGCATGGGGCTGTAGGCCCAGGCCTGCAGCCTCCACGGCTGGGCCCAAACCCTCGGGGGCCCTGCGGGAACGGTGCTAGAGCGGATGGTCCTTGGCTGGGCCCACCCAAGAGCCCTCCCCAAGCAGATGCCCAGACACGCCCAGGGAGACAGGCCCAACTGGCAGGCGTCACCGTGACTTCTGGAGGTCAAGGTGAACCCAGGACAAATGTCAGGCAAGGACAACACATCTCGATGGATATTCCCAGCCTTGGAGGAGACGCAGGAGGCAGGCGACTCCAGAAAGCCAAGATTTCATTCAGTCATTCCAAAGACTCACTTCTAGGAAACGTTCCACCCAGTGCTGGTCGCATTCACATAAGCTGATGTTTTCTGAGTCCAGGCTGCAAACCAGCAGCTTCCAGGTCTTCTGAGGGGGAGTAAAGATGAATCACGCAACTGGCAAATGCTTAGCTATCCACAAAGTGGGTTATCATGCAGACATTTACCTTCTTTGACGCTCATAACTAGGGTATAACTGAGGCCAGGCACAGTGGCTCATGCCTGTAATCCCAGCACTTTGGAAGGCCAAGGTGGGAGGATTACTTGAGCCCAGGGGTTCAAGACCAGCCTGGGCAGCATAGCTAAACCTCATCTCTACAAGACCTCAAAAAATTAGCCTGGCATAATGGTGAGTCCCTGGATTCCCAGCAACTTGGGAGGCTGAAGCGGGAGGATC
>NW_007015535.1:0-6304 GCF_000164805.1 Carlito syrichta
CCCTCTGTGTGTAAAATCTCCCCCTGCCTCTTTTCTGTGAGGATACATCCTATTTTATTTAGGGCCTGCCTGGATAATACAAGGAGATCTCCCCATCTTAAGATCTTTAACTTAGTTATACCCCCAGCCTACTACAATTCCCATGGGATTTTCTTTCTCTAACCACTTAATTGGTCTATGTGAAGCTAGATAGCCCAGTCTCTGCCCCCATCTCACAGATAAGAAAAGCCAGGCACATGTGCAAAGTGTACTTCACAGAAATTTAAACATTAGGCCTGGGTGAGGACTCATTGGGGACTTAAACTCTTTCTTATCTTTTGTATACCACATATCTACTAAAGAATATTAAAGAGGGTGTTGGAAATGTTAGGATTGTCAACTTTTTATTTAGTTAAGTAAAAGACTTATAAAAAACTACAACATATTTTTATTTCATCTTAAATAAAAGGGAAGACATCTTAATTCCAAAAATCAAAGTAAGGGCTGGGCACAGTAACTCATGCCTGTAATCCTGGGCACAGTAACTCATGCCTGTAATCCCATCAGTTTTGTGGGCCAAGACTGGAGGATTGCTTAGGCTCAGGAGTTCAAGACAAGCCTAGGAATCACAGTGAGACCTCGTCTCTACAAAAAAATCAAAAACTTAGACAGGCATGGTGGTGCATACCAGTATTCACAGCTACTCAGAGGGCTGAGGTAGAAGGATCTCCTGAGCCCAAGAGGTTAAGGCTGCAGTGAGCTGTGATTGTGCCATTGCACTCTAGCCTGGGCAACAGAATAAGACCTTGACTCAAAACACACACATACACACACACACACACACACACACACACACACACACACAACCAAAGTAAGAAATACGAATCACAGAGCAAAACACCATCCTCCTAAAAAGGCTACTGGCAACCCCCTTCCAAAAGGCCAGTCCCCACCCCTTTCCTTGGCTGAATGTTCTTTTCCCAGGCAGGGTGATAGTTCTGCTCCAAAGTCCCAAATCTGACCAGTGAGCATCTATGGGAGTAGCTCAGCAGACATCTAATTTGTCCTCATAATGACGTATGAGATATGTCCTCCTGCTTTCTCTGGAGCTTAGCTTTTGGCAGGATGAGGTTTTTACTTCCAATAGCTCTCTTATTTTCCTCCCAATTTGTCATTTGAAACAATAGAATCCAAGTCAAGGAGATGAGGTCAGATATTCACCAAGTCAGGGCCAGCGCAACTTCACAGTCTCTTGAAGAGGGGCCAGGGTCCATGAGGCTCCAGGCAAACTTCTCACCCAAAAGGCTGTAACAGGGGCAGAACCCACAGCCTGCAGAGATGACAAGATGGTCGGGTCACTTCATTTTTTGGTGCAAAATGAGTATCTAAGCTATACCCAGCCCCATGAGAAGTAAAAACAAACAAACAAAATCACTTAGGAAAATGAGTACAGAGATAAACTCACAAAATATTAGCACCGGATATGTGGCCGGTACTGCACCAGAGTCAGCATGCAGAGAGTTTCTGTCCTCAAGGAGGTCACCGTGCAGAAACCACACACTGGCCATACCCCAATGCAGGTAGCATAGCTGGAAAGAAGCTGATAGAGCAAGCACAGGTCCACAGTAGGGGCTCTGGTTTCCATTCAGGTTCCCCAGAGGCAGAGGTGAAATGAGAAAACAATTTGTATATCACATATCTATTAAAATATTACAAAGGAAGTATTGAAAATGATAGGATTGCCAACTTTTTATTTACTAAGTTTTTTTTAAAGCTAAGTTTATTTAGCTAAGCTTTTTTTTATAACCTACCATGCATTTTTATTTCATAAATGAAGACATCTTTCTAAGAACCAAAGTAAGAAAGACTAATCACAGAACAAAGCACAGATCTCCCAAAAACGCCACTGGCACCCCAGCACCCTCCTGTACCCTACACTGTCCTTTATTTTATTGTGCCCAAGGCAGTGGACAATTAATTAAGGATCTAATATTGAACAAAAACCTCTGCACCAGGAATCTCCTTTCTATGGCTGCCTTGGTTGGTCCATGTGGCAGATGAGGGAGTGGAGGAGTAGCACAAGGGAGGGAAGGAAGCCACTCAGGGGGCATTGTCATCAGTTGCTACTGCAGACAGGGGGAGCTTAATTCCACGGAACACTTCCAGAAGCTACCATAGAACATGTGACTCAGAAACATCTTTCCCAGGGGTGAGGGACCAGCAGTCACTGGTAGAGAGCACTCTGGAGACATAACTCCCAACACTCCCAGCCTGCCCTGTCCATGGGCAGTGTGAGCAGATGGAGAAAACCCTCCTTTGAGGAATAGAGGGTGGCTGGCATTTGGAAGCCATGCTGCGTGTGCAAACATGGTAAATGCCACGGGGACATAGGTGCAGCCCATGAGTTCCAACCTAAAGAGAAGAGGAGGTCAGAGGAGGCTTCAAAGGAGAGTGGATGTCTGAGCTGGGCCTTGGCAGACACATTGGTGGTTGCTGGGCAGAGACGGGCAGAGGCAGTGAGGGAGAGAGGGCATTTGGGGAATGGTGTGGTTTGTTCAGCAGCTTCAGATAATGTCGGTTTCCAGCTGCCATGTAGACAGGAGATCCCAGCAGGCAGCTGGAGAGGCAACCTAAGCACGGGCTGTGAAAAGCTGGGCATTTCTTACTACCACACAGGGAGTCACTCATTCCAGCCAACCTTTGGACATTGGTGATGTGCCACTCAGACTTAATTCCATTGGCTCCATTATAAAGTCAGTCAGTTCAGGATAACACCCTCACCACTGTGGCCACAGCTTTAGGAGGGACTACCAATTTCAAAGTAGACATTGGCAAACAAAGTTATTAGAGATGGGTTCTGGCCCTGAGGCTTCCCTACAAAGGTAGCTTTGTGGTAAGCAGATTTCTAAGACGACACCAATCAATCTTCACCTCCTGGTATGTACTTTTTTGTAAAATCTCTTCCCCTTGAGTGTGGAATGAACTTAGTGACTCACTTCTAGTGAATAGAATACAGCAAAAGTACGGGCTTTCTCTTCAGAAACTAGTTTACAAACTGTGAGTTCTGTCTCGTGTCCTATCTTTCTCTCTCTCTCTCTCTCTCTCTCTCTCACTCTGTTTCTCTGTGTCTCTGATTCTCTATGTGTATGTGTCTCTCTGTGTCTCTGTCTTTCTCATACCTGTCTCTCTCTGTCTCTGTTCTCTACTTGTGGGTCTCTCTGTCTCTCTCATACCTGTCTCTCTCTGTCTCTGTTTCTCTACTTGTGTGTCTCTCTGTCTCTCCTGTCTCTTTCTCTTTCTGTCTCTGTGTTTCTCTGTCTCTGTCTGTCTCTCTGTGTGTCTTTCTATTGCTCTCTGTCTCTCTTGTCTCTTGGTCTCTTTCTGACTCTCTCTGTGTCTTTCTTCATCTCTCTTTCTTTCTCTGTCTCTCTCTGTCTCTCTCTCTGTCTCTCTCTCTCTCTCTCTCCTTCTCTCTCTTTCTCTCTGTCTCTCAGTATCTCTCTCTCTCTCTCTCTCTCTCTCTCTCTCTCTCTCTCTCTCTCTCTCTCTCTCTGTCTGGTCAGACAAGCTCCTATGTTGTGAGCTGCCCCATGGAAAAGCTCACCTAACAAGGAAATGATCCGCTCCACAGGAAAAGAGTCCTGCCAGGAACAACTTGATGAGCTTGGAAGTCCAACCACCAGCAGTTGAACTTTGAGATGACTGCAGGCCCAGCCAGCACCTTGAATACAGCCTTATGAGAGACCCAGAAGCAGAGGCCCAGCTAAGGGATGCTAAATTCCTGACTCACAGAAACCATGAGACAATAAGTGTGATTTAAGTCACCAAGTTTTGGGCTAACGTTTTACATAGCAAAAGACAGACTTCACTCAAAAAGCTTAAGATCAACAGAAGGTTGAAAGTTTTGCTCTTTCTTATTATCAAACATTTTGGCAGGGTGGGCTTTCCCATGGACAGCCAGGCTTCTGGTGAAGGTTGAAGCAGAGACCTGGGAAAAGCCCATCACTCCTTGATGTGTTCAGTTAGGCTGCAGTTCCACAGTTAGTCATTTATTTGTCTTAAAGTTCTTTTCTCTTACTAAAATACCTAAACTTTAAGTCAAAAAACACAAAATGTAGCCCCAGAGTCTTACTTCATTTACCGTGGGATTTTTGATGAGTCATTTACACATCCCTTAAACTATATTAATTAAATGAAAATACGAATTTTGAAAAGTTGCTTAACTTTTCTATTTCATTTCAAAATAGGAGTAAATATATCTGTCTTACATAATTCATAAGTTTCTGAGATGATTAAACAACCTAAGATGGTTGCAAGCGTCTTTTAAACTATAGAGAACTCTATACACAAAAGGAATATTTTAAGTTCTCTTTTGCAGGCTCTCCCATGTGCAACACACACCAGACGGTCATCAGACTGCTATACTTAAGAAAGATGGACTTTTATGAGGTCTTTTCCTGGAAGTAGTTTCTCTGGAGGGAGGTGAAGTAGAAGAAATCAGTGCATTGGATGCACTGATCTAATCCATTCCACATTGCCTATGAGGCGGGCACAGTCATGATTCCCCTTTTACAGATGCTGAAACCAAGGCTAGAGACCTCAAGCAACTTGCTGGGGTCACGCGGCAATGAAAGGACTGAGCTTAGACACAAAGCGTGTCACCCTAGAGGGCCGAGCCCTGTTCTGAGAGATGTGTTTTCTTGTGTTCTCTGTCCTACATCTTCCAGAGGAGCAATTTCTCTACCCTCTCCTTTCAAACATGCTGTGACACTTCACATAGAGAGCCACATACACAAATCAATTGCAATCAGTCATATTTCTTTTCTGATGTTAAAAGACTCGTAAAGGAAAATGCACTTGTTTCAAACACCCTTTTCTGACACTAAATCAACTCTCCATCGTTGGTGGAATTTCTGCACAAATTGAGCTGGGCCCTCACGAGACCAAGATTTACCAGTATAAATCCCAGGTTTGCAGGGGCTGTCTAGTTGTATTATTGGAAAGAGCTGATCCGGCAGCTGAGTTTTCTGGGAGTCAGTTGCATCTTCTTGACTTATTCAAGCCAGACTTGGCAATTGACTTCCTAGTAATTGATGCGGAGGTTGCTAGGGGTACAGTCAGAGGCCAGGGCTGCCCTTACCCCCTTACCTTTCACTCCTGAACACCACGGAAATCTCAGTCAGAACTACTGTCGTTTGCAGAAACACCCAGGTTTCCCAATAATAACTGGCACGTGAAATATGGTTCTCACAGGACACTCACCAAATCTGTTTGACCCAAGACGACTTTGTTTCCTCGGTACCTAATAGACATACCCCCACCAACAGGGATGTCACGGGTTCCAGGGCTGTGGCTAACTCTGTGATATGAGCATACCACATGTCTCTCACTGCCTTAGTTCTCTTATATGAATCAGCCCTCTGAGTCAGTTTCTTCATTTGTACAATGGGGAAACTAATGTCTTCTTCTATTTTATAGAAATAAATAGGTCCGACTCGGTGGTTCAGCCTGAAATCCCAGCACTTTCAGAGGAAAAGGTGAGTGGATTGCCTGAGCCCACAACTTGGCAAGACCTTGTCTCTACAATAAATAAAAAATTAGCTGGGCATGGTTGCATGCTCCTGTAGTTCCAGCTACTTGGAAGGCTGAGGCAGAAGGAAGTTGATGCTTGGATGGCTGTGAGCATGCCACTACACTCCAGCCTAAGCAACAGAGTGAGACTCCAACTCAAAAAAAAATACAGAAAGAAAGATGTGACAGAGTCTCCAGAAATACCAACCCTTTCCTTCTAACTGTCCCTGCAAGGCCATGGAACTTTTCTTTTTGCCCTTTTCCCCATCCTAACCAACCTTCCTACCACAGAGCTAGAAGTTTCTGTGGCTGAGAAGCAAGTGCCATGATCAGATTTGCATTTAGAACACATGCTGCCAAGTAATTTTATTTCTACATGAGCATAAACAAGGTGATGGTAGATATAATGCAATCAAAAAGAAGACACTCGATGTGGTTTACATTTTGTTATACACAGCAGTTTGATGCTTTATTTTTAAAATGAAGATGAATGGTGTCAACAGGAGAAGGAAACAGTTGGGGAATTCAAAAACTGGCATATATTCGTGCTTATTTATTTTAGCACCTCCAACTTTCCAAAGAGACATGACCGCCACCTTGAAGCTTCTCCAGGTGTACTGTGGAGGCCTGCAGGAGACATGCTCATGGCGGTAGGCATGGTATGGCCCAGCAGTGACTTGGTGTTGTGAGAGCAGCATACCACACTTGGTCTGGCCTGCAGGGGTTTGGGAAGGTTTTTGCCCCCAGGGAGAAG
>NW_007015536.1:0-937 GCF_000164805.1 Carlito syrichta
CAAAAATAGTATAATTTTTCAAATTAATTAACTGCTTCATGCAACTCTACTATTTGTGCTTGCATACTCTGATTACTTCTTTTTATGACAAATGACAAAATTTCAGGGGATTTCCATTTTATTCGAGCAGTAACTAGCTTCAGATACTCTTGTACTGACAATCCTCCTTACCCAGTTTGCTATCAATGACCCTTTGTAGTAGCATATTATGAATTATAGCTAAATCAATGTTGATATTGCCTATCAAATCAGCAAAAAATTGATATCCTTTCACTAACTTGATTATCAAATAATCCAAAAGCTTATTCATTATTTATTTTCAAAATTTAACTCTTCCTTTTAATTAATTATGGCTCTTATAATCTGAAAATTTTAAAAAGTTATAATTACTTCTTGATATCAGAATATTCCATCTTTATTAGTTTTGTTTCATAGTCCATTGATTTCTATCTGAATTTTCTCTATATGTAGTAGCAAATATATGTTAAGATAATAAAAGAACATATTCTTTACATTCATCTTGTTCAGGATTCTGCTCTTTCTAAGTGTTTTGTTGACACGTCTTTCTAAATTGCAGTTAAAATGGCCGATGTTAATGTTAACTTTCTGAACTTATTGTGCTGAAGTTTTTACTTTTAAGTCTTCAAAAGTGCACTTTAGATCCTTAGAGTATTATTATTCTCATGCTCTCAGTCTTAAATAGCTTTATACTGAGCATATTGTCTCACATCCAGAGTAAAGAAACACAGTGTTAAAGAAAAATCCAAGTCACATGTGTCTTAAAATGCTCCACATGCAAAGAGTATACACAAACTAAAAAGTGTTGCAAAGTGTGAAGTAGTCGCCAACTTAGAACCTTCAGAGGTGGCTTTTTCATCCACCAATGGGATTAAGTGAATAAGCTGCATACTGCATATAAATTGCCTTCTGCAATGTA
>NW_007015537.1:0-1081 GCF_000164805.1 Carlito syrichta
CAGCTCTCTTTCCATGGACTCCGTGACTTTGGGAGGTACTAGACTTTCAGATTTCTCATCTGCAATGTATGGGTAACAATTTTAATGTCCTCATAGCGTTGTCCTGAGGTTATATGAGTTTCTACACATGAAGGGTGTAGAACAGTGCCTGGTTTCTAGAAGGTGTGCCACAAATGTCAGCAGGAGTACTACTCCTGTTCCCATGGGGGGCACAGCACCCAGCCAGGAGAGGGGACGGGAAGCTAGGAAAATCAGGGCAGTTGGGGACAGTCAGGTTTGTGGCTTACCCCAGTGGACCGCATCTTTATATTATGACGTGTTGACCATGGACAAGATGTAGGGCAGGAAGGGAGTGTTTATCCACAGAGGCAGCCACCCCAGCCTCCCAGTGCTTTTAACTCTGGACCATACTGCAACTGATAGATTTCCCAGCACGACCTGGGAAACCACTGGGGCTGAAGTGGGGGTGTATCTCCAGCATCTTATATAAGCTTTATGTAGTGTGGACACACAGGTCTCCGGCTGTAGAAAATCAGGGACTAAGGAGCTCCCTCTTATTTCCCAGCCTGGTGGACACAGGCTTTTGCTAACGTGGCCATCCATCCCTTCCATGACAAGCCCAGAAATAGAGAGCAAAGTTATAAATGTGAGTTCTCCAAATGGCAAGAGGGACTGGGAGTCAGTCCAGAAGAGGGCAGTATGGTTGGGAGCCCTTAGCATGGCTGTGTAAGGGCGAGAGATCACTGGAGCTCTTTCCAGAGCAAACGACATTTAAACTAAGACACGTCACAGGCATGATGAGCTCTCTGAGACTGTCATCACAAAGCTCTGAAAACCTGGTGGCTTAAAGCCACAGACATTTATTGTTTGACATACAGTTTTGGAAGCCGGAAGTTCAAAATCTAGCAGGGTCATTTCCCCTCTGGGAACTCTAGGGGTCAATCCATTCCTCTTCCTCTTCCAGTTTCTTGCGCCTGCCCCAGCATTTCTGCATTTGTGGCCACGTCACTCTGATCTCCAATCCATTGTTACATCATCTTTCCCTCTGTGTGTCTGTGCTCCAATGTCTCTTTTAGGGATA
>NW_007015538.1:0-889 GCF_000164805.1 Carlito syrichta
CTGAGGAGGCACAAGGCAGCCCCACTGTGAAAGAACACAGTGAGGCCACCACAGAGATAAACAATAGGTCCATCATAGAGGCACATGGTGAAGACATTTCAGAGATAAGGAGTGTACCTATCATGGAGGCATGCAGCAAGTCCATCTCCTGCTCGTGGCAATGCCACCCCAACAGCAAGTGTTGGGGCCACTGCAGAACTACATAGGAAGGCCACCACAGAGGCATGCTGTGGGAACACTGCAGAGGCACATGGTATGGCCATTCAGGTATGTAGTCGGCAACTGTGGAAGCATACAATTATTTCCCCATGAAGGCACATGGTGGGGCCATCAAGAAGACATGCAAAGGTGCAACAGTGGAGGCAAGTGGTGAGGCCACTGTGTTGAGGCCTCCACAGAGGCAAGTGGTGGAGTCACCCTAAAGGCACCACTGGGGCCCAGTGTCTCATGGTGGTGTCATTGAGGAGTTGCATGGCAGGGCCACCTAAGAAGCAAACAGAGCAGCCACATCAGAGGCACACAAAGTCCACCGCAGAGGCATTCAGGGGATTGATCCTGGAGGTATACAGTGGTTCCACCAAGGAGGTATGAGGTGGGGTCCTCCCAAAGGCATGCAGTGGGTCCATTGTAGAGGGAAGTGAGTGACAATTTCAACCAGAGTGTACGTAAGGAGTTCATGCTGTAGGCACACAGTGGGGCCTTCACGGAGGCATGCAGTGGGGCCACCATGCAGGTATGCAGTGAAGCCATCACAGAGACTCATAGTTGGTCCATCCTGGAGGCATGTGACTGATCCATCCAGAAGGCACATAGCAGAGCCACTGCAGAGCCACATGGTGGGGCCACTTTGAAGGCATGTGGTGGTTCCTACTGAAGTCACACAGTAGGT
>NW_007015539.1:0-821 GCF_000164805.1 Carlito syrichta
ACCTAATCCTTAACTGTACCCCACAAAACTATAATAAAAATACTGATTAATTAAAAAAATAAAAAAAAAATAAAAAAAATAAAAAATAAATTTGTAAAGATGAGGTCTTGCTAGGCTGGTCTCAATTGCCTGAGCTCAAGCAATCCTCCTGCCTTGGCCAACCAAAGTGCTGGTATTACAGGCATGAGTCACTGTGTCCAACCATGAAGTTATAATTCAATAAGGAAGCATCTCAGGTAGAAACAAGTGGACTAGGTGATCATGAATTATGTTATCTTTTGATATTCTCTGATAAGGATGGTCTAAATTTTAGAGGTACTATACTGACAATTACACTTAAGGGAACCTTGGAGTGTTCCAAGAATAATGGAAGTGGGGGCTTCACCATTTGCCACAGGTGCTCTTAGTGAATTGCTTATGCTTTCTGAATTTCAATTTCTTATTTAGTAGATGCCAATGGTTTCTTGTTTTAGCTCCCTAACTGAGTGTTTATATGTCATGAACTGAATGTTTGTGTCCTTCCAAAATACCCGTGTTAAAATCTAACTCCAAAGGTGATGGTATTAAGATGTGGAACCGTTGGGAGGTGATTAAGTCCTGAGGTCTCCATTGGCATCAATGGATTAGTGCCCTTATAAAAGTGACTCATAGAGCTCCCTAGTCCCTTGTGCTACTTGAGGACACAAGAAAAGATGGTCACTTATGAATCAGGAAGCAGGACTTCAATCTACTGGTCCTTGATCTTTGACTTAAAAGCACACAGAACTATAAGATATACATTTTTGTTGTTTATAAGCACCCAGTCTTTTTGTTATGGCAGG
>NW_007015541.1:0-814 GCF_000164805.1 Carlito syrichta
AACTCTAATGGTTCTGTGAAATTGTAGTTAGTTAGCAGGGAGGTATCTAGTGGTGTGCTGGAGCTTGCTGGCATTGACCCAAGAGATCCAATTTTGTGAGTCTCATAGGTAAAGAGGTCACTCTACGTTCAGTGACATCATATTGGTACCTTGAAGTTATCACGTGACATTATTTATAGCATGGAAATTGGCAAATATTACTAATCAGGGCTTCTTTTTTTCTTCTTTTGAGAGCTAGTTATTAAATATTTACTAATACTGAATTTATTTATTAATGATGAGAGAAATACAAAAAATACATTATATTGAGACTGTATTTAGGTAGGTTTGCATTCCACTCCAAGTAACAGAATAATCAGCTAATTGTGGCCTTAACAAGTTTTATATAACTGATCTGATGGTAGGCTGTTTCTGGCATTGATTTGACATCTCAGTGATATCAGGAATGGTGTCTTGATGATTCTTTTGACCTTTTTTTTCTGATTACAAGTTGACAGCCACTGTTCAGGCACCATTTAAGGCCAGAAGAAAGCTACCAGAAGAATTTCTTCCAGACTTCCTTCTAGCAGACTGGAGCTTGTGTCTCATGGCAAGAACTGCTGTGTTCTGTGGCCACCATTAGGTGTAAGGAATACTGAGATTGTAAAGGTTTATCTTTTATAGGCTCTATGTGAATTTTGGTAAAGAACAAGAGGGGTTGCAAAATACTACAAGAAAGGAATTGGCAGTAGTGGGATACTGCCAGGGGAATGGCGGAGCAGGGGAGACACAACATCAATAGGGTACCTGATCTCAAACCAGGTGAAGTGGGAAC
>NW_007015543.1:0-812 GCF_000164805.1 Carlito syrichta
GGGAGGCCGAGGTGGGAGGATCGTTTCAGCGCAAGAGTTCAAGACCAGTTTGGGCAACATAGCAAAACTTCATGTCTACCAAAAATTTTTTTAAAAAATCAACCAGGTGTGGTGGTGCATGCCTGTCATCCCAGCTACTTGGGAGGCTGAGGCTGGAGGATCGCTTGAGCTCAGGAATTTGATGCTGTGGTGAGCTGTGGTTGTGCCCTCCAGCCTGAGTAACATAATGAGACACCAACTCCCCCCAAAAAGGTGATTAAAATATCTTACTTTCAACTATTTTATAAAATCCTATGGTCCCGCGAAGCCATTGCCAGGCATTCTTCTCTCTCTCCCAGGACCTTGGAAGAGTTCTGAGCATGACAGGTGCTCTGAAGTTCAATGGCCTCATGGGAAATCTGCCCCTGGATACAAAAGCAGGTGGGAATTAAGGAAGCCAAGGTCATAAATGCAATCAATTATTTAGAGGGAGTCCAAGTTTGGTTGTGTAGACTGTGCACCCAACAACTCCTAGTTATCTGTGGCAGTCCTGTGGGAAGCAGAGAAATGGAATACTGTCTAGTGAACGTGTGACAAAAGGCAAGCTTTGTATGGAAAAATATTTAATTATAAAATATTTCAAATATTTTAACTATTTGACCATGTGGCTGGGCATGGTAACTCACTCCTGCAATCCCAGCATTTTGGGAGGCCGAGGCAAAACGACTGCCTGAGCCCAGGATTTCAAGACTAGCCTGGGCAACATAGCAAGACCTCTGTCTACACACACACACACACACACACACACACACACACACACACACACACACACA
>NW_007015544.1:0-847 GCF_000164805.1 Carlito syrichta
AGGCAATCCACTCATCTCAGCCTCCCAAAGTGCTGGGATTACAGGCTGAGCCATCGAGCCCGGTTGGAGTAGCACTTTTAATTTCCTCCAAGAGCTCTTCCCTTGCATTCAAAACTTGGCTCCCCATTGGTGCAAGAGGCCTAGCTTTCAGCCTATCTCAGCTTTTGACATGTCTTCCTCACCCAGCTTAATCATTTCTAGCTTTTGATCAAAAATGAGAGATACGTGAGTCTTCTCATTTGAACACGTAGAGACCATTATGTATGGTTATTAATTGGCCAAATTTCAAAATTGTTGTGTCTCAGGGAATAGGGAGGCCTAAGGAGAGGGAGAGAGATAGGGGACTGGCTGGTCGGGGGAGCAGTCAGAATACACACAACATTTGTTAAGATTGCTGTGTTATATGGATGCAGTTTGTGGTGCCCCAACACAATTACAATAGTAACATGAAAGATCACTGATCACAGATCGCCATAACATATATAATAATAATGAAAAAATGTGAAATACTGTGAGAATTATCAGAATATGACAAAATGAGCATATGCTGTTAGAAAAATGGTGCCAAGTAGACTTGCTCAACACAAATCCTCAATCTGTAAAAAAACAAAAACCAAAAAACAGTACCTGCAATAAAGTGATGCACAATGATATGAGGTATGTCTGTGTCACATTTTGTCTATTTATCATCTGATAAACATTTGTGTTGTTTCCATCTTTGGCTTTTTACGAAAAATGCTGCTATCAACATTCCTAAACAAATTTTTGTGTGGACATGTTTTCATTTCTCTTAGGTAGGTACATACCCAGGAGAGGAATTGCTGGGTCACATGGTAACTCTGTGTAC
>NW_007015545.1:0-795 GCF_000164805.1 Carlito syrichta
TAGATAAATCAGGGAAATCTAACTTTAATTGGCATCCTTAGAGTCACGAAAAAAAAGATGCAGGGGTCGGGCACAGTGACTCATGTTTACAATCCCAGCATTTTGGGAAGCCAAGGTGAGAGGATTGCTTAAGCTCATGAGTTCGAGACCAGCTTGGGCAACTTGGCGAGACCTCATTTCTACAAAAAATTAGCTGGACATGATGGCACGTGCATGTAGTTCCAGCTACTTGGAAGGCTGAGGCAGAAGGATCACCTGAGCCTAGCAGGTGGAGACTTCGGTGGCCAAAAGCATGCCCTGAACTCCGGCCAGGGGGACAGAGTGAGACTCCAACTCAAACAAAAATAAAAAAGAGAGAGAGACAGAAATACAACCTTCTTGAAATGCAACAGGATGAATGCTGAAATAAAATTGTTTAATTTAAAATTTAAAAGATGAAATTGAATAAATCTCCAGAAAGCAGAAATGAAAGACTTTTTTTTGAAAATGCGAGGGGAGGTATAGGAGACAAAAGGACATAGAAGTTCAATCCAAATACACAGAAAATCAATCTAGAAAGAGAGAATGAGGAACTCAAAGATAAATAACAAAAGAAATAATATAAATTTCTGAGTTGAAGGGCACATAGCATCAAGCTAAGATGATTTACCAAATGCTGAGTAAGATGAAACAAGAAAGACGTACACATAGATATGTCATTGTGCAATTGCAAAATTCCAAGGTTAAAGACAATATACAGAAAATTTCCAGAGAGAAATAAAAAAAGATTTTCTTAAAAAGAAAAAAAAAAAAAAA
>NW_007015546.1:0-1372 GCF_000164805.1 Carlito syrichta
CAGGGGGCGCCATTCACACAGACCCAGTACCTGGCACACAGTAGGTTCTCTACATTGTCAACGTCAACTGATACAACTCTTGGGTGGTCAAATGGACCTTTGGGTGACATCTATGTCATACGTAAAATATATGGACCCTGAACTGAGGGAGTACTTAATAGATCATTGCAGGTGTTTTGGGACTTCAAGCTACCTTGATAGACATCAATAATCTGACATTTTTGATTATGTCTATTGGTTTCTGTCATGTCATGTCCTTGGGCAGGACAAAGTCATAGAATAGAATTTAGAGTAGGGTTTGCAGAACCATGACAAGGTTTGAGAGAAACATTTTAAACATGCAATTGGACTTTAGCTGGCTCTTTTTTTTATTTTTCAAAACTATTAACTTTAAAGTGGCACAATAATTTTTTTCGGTGAGAATATCGCTGCTCATCACCAGGTCATTACCCAGGATATCTGACCTTAAGGCTACAAGGAAAACAAGATGCTGGGAAGGAAATGGAAGGCAGGGGAAAGATGTTATGATGCATTCTGAATGCTGCCACATGTGCCTTATTTTAGTCACAAGCAAAGTCCATAGTTGATCTGTAGACCAAAGCAACAAACAACAATCTGAATCTTGGACTGGACCTCACAATAAATGACAGAATTTGTCACTAAAACATTATTCTTAATATGAAAATATCATCACTTTGTAAACATGCTGTAGTGTGCTGTTTAGCTATTTCCTGGAGAGTTCCATTTCTAGCCACAACCCTCCAATAAAAGGAGGTTATAGGGGTAATAGGATGAATGAGCAATGGTCTCTGTCACAATTATACAGTTGATACAACAGTAAGCTTCCCAAGCAGGAACATCCAACTCTGCCTGCAAAAATCAGGAAAGCCTTCCCAAAGGAGATGACTTTGGGCTGAGTTTTCAAGGATATGTAGGAGGTTGCCAGTTCAACAAGAACAAAACCAGGGAAGGGAAGTACTTCCAGGCAGATGGGAAGGCATAGATACCGTCTGTTTGTCTTGTTCTGAGACCCCTGGCTTCCTGTGGAGTTCAGTCGAGGGGATGCTGAAAATACGGGTGCTTCTCCTGCCTCAGCTGGCATTGACTTCCTGCCTGAACTTCAGATAGAGGAATCAGGAGAGGGCGTCTAAGAGAAAGCTAACGGTGGACTTTAATTGGGAAGGGTGGACACAGGGGTTCAGGTCACACGCACTCCCTGCTCTCTGTGTGGAAGGCGATGCGGGAGGTCTTTTCAAGGTGAGTTATAAACAAAGAGCCCCAGCCAGCCTGCTCACCAAACCTCCTAATTATGCCAGCCTCAAGCCAACAATCCCATCCTAGCCCACCGGGAGGGTGGAGGTCAGAAGGATAC
>NW_007015547.1:0-833 GCF_000164805.1 Carlito syrichta
GTGTTTTCATCCAATTGAAAATATCTTCTCTTCCAGTTTTTCATCTACCAGAGATGAACACAGACATAAGACTTCTGTTTCCAATAATGGCAATTGTTAATCAGCAATGAATTTTTCTGATTTGAACCCACAATCAGAAATGCCAAGCACTGAGAAACCTCATTACTCTCTTAATAAAGAAAAATGAAACCTCACCCCTCCTGTGTTACCCAGACCTTGAACTCCTAATTCAACTTTTGATGACTGGTTTTCAGCTTTTATTACATGACTTTATGGTAGGAATTCATATTTTTAATGCTCTATAGTTTACACCAAAAAAAAAGCACTTCCCCTTCCTCCCCCTTTCCACTCCCTGGCAAAGTAAAGAGCAAGCACAGGAAATATTATTAAACCACATCAAGTTTCCCTATGTGTAAAATGTATGAATATATAGTAATAAAAAAGCAACAAATATTTAGTAAACCTATTTTGTACAAATATTTTTTGAGAATGAAATACAGCTTTGTGAAAGCATTTAAATACCTCTAAGTGATCTGTATTTTGAACTTACCAGTAAAACAAAAAGAACTGTGTCCTTAAAAGCCATGATTTACACACAACTCAGCAGCAATGCCTGAAGAGATTTCTGACTCCGTCTGCAGATATTTTATACGTCTGCAGATATTTTATACGTTCTATAGTGAGAGATGCCCCAGCCCTCAGCTTCACTTCCCTTAGCCTAAGGTCAAACAGAACCGAAGCAATGATCCCTGGGCTGACCTAAGGGAATTCAACTTGACAGAAAGTGGTAAGAAGTCAAACAGAATAGCCAGTAGAGTTTTAAGTACTTCTTT
>NW_007015548.1:0-1230 GCF_000164805.1 Carlito syrichta
ATACAAAATGACAAATGCTGCATGATCTCATTTGCATGTAGATTTTTTTAAGTTAAATTCATAGAAATAGAGGATAGAACAGTGGTTAACAGGGAATGTGGGGGTGTAGTTGAGGAGTCATTGGTCAAAGTATATAAAATTACAGTTACATAGGAGGAATGAGTTCAAGAGATCTATTGTATAGCATGACGACTATAGTTAATAACAATGTATTTTACTCTTGAATATTGCTGAAAGTAAATTTTAAGTGCTCACACCACAAGTGGCAAGTATATGAGATAACATATATGTTAATTAACTCAATTTGGCCATTCCGCAATGTGTACATATTTCAAAAGAAAAAAGAAAAAGAAAGAAAAGAGAAAACAAGACAAAGTTTGCAGTTCTACAGATAAATCTTAATTACATGTATGTTGTTTAAACCATAATTTTCTGTGTGTATACTTAAAACTCTCAGAGACAAACAGACACTGCTTAACAAATGGTGAACAAATAGGGAATCAAAAATTCAGTTGACAACAATAAAGGTGCCCCTTTAGTCTGAAGACATTTTAAAATGTGATGATGCTTATAATAATAATGATTTCCGATATACAGACACTAGGGCTCATTTCTATATGTGTAAGGTTTTACTATACTTAAATTCAGTAAGGTTATGCCCCACACACGTGCACACACACACAACACAATAATACACACTTGAAGTTGCTGCAAAAAACTATGTCTTTTATCATTGTTAGCCTCTCCAGCTTTGAGTATTTGACATTATATTTTCAGGTCTAAGAGCTAATTTTCCCAGAAACAAGAAAAATAACATTATCACAACGATTTTTTTTTTTTACATTTTAATGGCACTCTAAGTTTTCTACAGCACTTTACATTTGGTCCTAACTGCAACGCTCAGGAAACTACCAATGCCGACCTGAATGTTAATCCTCTTCAGCGGAGGGTGAAGGCCAGTTTGGAGAAGTGACTTAGCAGAACTGGGACTTGAACACAGATTCTGCTGCAGATCTGTCCAGTGAGGAACTGCACTTCTCTATCGGGCTGCCTCTTCTTAAAAATCAAAGGAAACCAAATACAAGTACTCCTTTCAATAAATCCTTAATTATGTCTGGAATAAGATTGTTTAACTTGGTGCTCATCTATGCATTGAGTTCTGGAAGTGCTTGGAATCCCTTAAATGATATGCCCAATGTCTGCAACGTGAAGAACCGAGAAAGACTCCCC
>NW_007015549.1:0-1095 GCF_000164805.1 Carlito syrichta
CTTTCCAAACCAAACTTATAGCAAAAAGGGTCATGGTCCCTGTTTGGTGGTCTCCTGCCAGTCATTCACTACAGCTTTCTGAAACGAGATGCACTGATAACTGCAATGCCTGCAGCTAGCATTGGTCAACAGAAAGGGCCCAATTCTTCTTCACAACAATGCCTAATCACATGTTGCACAACCAACGCTTCAAAAGTTGAATGAATTGGGCTATTAAGTTTTGCCTCATTCGACATATTCACCTGACCTCTCTCCAGATGACTACCACTTCTTCAAGCATCTTGACAACTTTTTGCAGGGAAAGTGCTTCCACAACCCGCAGGATACCAAAAATGGTTTCCAAGAGTTCACTGAATCCCAAAGCATGGATTTTTATGCTACAGGAATTAAACAAACCTATTTCTCATAGGCAATAATGTGTTGATTGTAATGGTTTCTATTTTGATTAATAAAGATGCATTTGAGCCTAGTTATAATGATTTAAAATGCATGGTCCAAAACCGCGATTACTTTTGCACCAACCTAATACAAACTATGATGAAATAAAGTAAAATTACTCTTCTTGTTACTGGCTTATTTTATGTGAGGGTGCACTTCTGAGAAGCTCCATAAAATGTTTTATTCAATCCTACTCAAAATAATCTTTATTTTAGGCTTAATCTGCCTACTGAGGGCATATATACTTTCTCTATTATATAATACCTTATTTCTATTATTATCACATTGTAATGTATAAAGAAACAATTATACAATTCACCATTAAAAAAAGGCTCAGAGAGAAGTGGTAAATAAGATAATGGGCAATCTACCTGCAGACTAAAATAAGTATCAGATTCTGACTTAAAATCTGACACCGATGCAGTTGTAAAATTGAAGTACATCAACTCACTTGCTAGTCACTGATAGAGTTTTGATGAGTCTGCAAGCAAATGATTTATTATGGTCTCTGTGCAGTCAAACCTCACTCTGTGCAGTTCTACCTCAGATATCAGGCATTAGATTTTCATAAAAAGCACTCAACCCAGATTCCTTATGTGTAGTTCACAATAGGGTTTGCACTCCTATCAGAATCTAATGCCACTGCTGATCTGACAG
>NW_007015550.1:0-849 GCF_000164805.1 Carlito syrichta
TTGGGCCAAATGCTCAGCATTTCCCCTCATCACAACACACAGATGTCTGTGGGTCTGGTGTCTGGGGACTCCGTAAGAAAGAAAGGAAACCAAAAATCAGGGTATGAGGACCTCAGCAGGGTGGGGGTGGGGATGGGAGCTTGGGAGGCTCCATTTTATTTCACTGGACAGAAAAGTCCGGGGAGGAGGGTTCACCATTGGGCCAGGCCATAACTCTCCAAGGAGTCAAAGAAGGGCTGTGAGTCCTGATCATCATTCCTTGCAAGAATCAAGTTCAGCTTTCTAGAAAAGGCCCAGAGGGCTCCCCTGGTTTAGCCAGTTGACCAGAGGCTTCCGTTTCAGCCCAGAAGACTCGGACACAGACTACTAAAGCTTCTGAGCCCAGGAGGTTGAGGCTGCGGTGAGCTATGAGCATGCCACTGCACTCCAGCCTGGTTGATAGAGTGATATTCAGTCTCAAAAGAAAAAGAGGGCTTACTTATTGCAAAGAATCCCTCTGGGGGTAGGAGGCGTGAGCTCTAGGACAGCTGAGCTGGCTCTGATGTCATGAGGGCCAGAGGTATTTATTCTCTAATATCTGACCTTGGCAGGCACTAGACACTCAGTCCTTGCTTTTGGGTTGGACTGAACCCAGGGCGGGAGGCAAACATTCCCTAGGCACACACTTGGGGCTGTGCCCAACACCTCATTCACCTCTCCTGTAAGCCTTCACATTTCCTTCGGAAGTAGGTCTCATTTCACATGAAAGTTGAGGCAAGTGAGAAGAGGACTCGATTCAAGGTCTCAGAACTAGTAGCAAAGGCAGGATTTGAAGTCAGGCTTATCTTATTCAAACTCTCTTCTTGGCAA
>NW_007015551.1:0-862 GCF_000164805.1 Carlito syrichta
CTAGATGAGGCTGGGTGCTGTCAGTGCCACAAGATGCTGCTTTTGCTTGGGTGGAGGCGCCCTGGGGGCTATTACCAAGAGGAATCTGTAAGCCCCAAGTCCCTGCTCCATCCTTCCCCCTGCTCCCCTCCAGCTGCAGTCTGGTGGTGGCAGTTGTTCCAGGAAGCCATCTCCAAGACCTAGGCTGGGCTCAGATGCCTTCACTGTGCCTTGGAGGGCACTGTGCTCACCATCAGCTCAGTGCTCACCCCAGCAGAGTGACAGCATATCTCTAGCCCATCTGCTCTCCAGACTGGGTCTCCATAAGTCCAGGGCTGGAGCTGTCCTGCCCTTGTGCCCCATGCCATGCTGACTCAGGGTGACCTGTGGCAGGAGTGTGTGGCTATCATAGTGTAGCTTCCAGGGCAGAGTCTTCTCTAGAGCTCCATGCTTGAGAGCAACCAGCAAGCACTGGGTGGGCTGAAGGGTTGGCCAAGCTCAGTGCATCTTGGGGAGCCCCACGTGAGGCAGGAAGGCGGGATCGGGGCTTGTCACCAAATCAGTGAAGATATGGGTACTGCAGCTTGGATTCCAGAGGCCAGAGGGATGGAGTCCAATGCCCACCAGTCACTCTTTGGATACCTCGGCTGCCGTGGCACCTAGTATTTGCATGGGCCTACCCTGACCCTGGCCAGCAGTATGGCCAAGGCTGCTCAGCTTTACCCTCTGCCCCAGCCAGGCTGACCCACAAACTGTGCACATCCCCACCTCCAGGGTGCTCACCAATGCCCTGTCCAGAGGTCTGTGTGGGCCCCTATAAGGGGCATATACCAAGTACTGTCCCTGTTCACAAATGAGGAACATAGGTTAAAGAGACTGGACA
>NW_007015552.1:0-791 GCF_000164805.1 Carlito syrichta
AAAAAAAAAAATTGGATTCATGATTCAGACTCCCTGGATCCCAGGCTGCACTCAAGATAGCATAATGTCTACATGCCAGGTTGGGTGATCATTTTACCTGAGTCCAATCTGTCTTCTTTCGGACCTCTGAATATGGATTTCCGCCGGCGAATCTAGCACTGCTCTGTGAAAATTTGGTCCTAGAGGTAAAACCGGACCTCTGAAAACGCCACTGGAAGCAGTAACCTCAATCCTAATAGAAAAAAGAGGAATAGCTGGTGCAGGAAACATAAGTGATGGAGCAGTCATATAACAAAATACTTTCAACATATCTTTTGTATTGTAATGTTACTCATGACATGCCTATCAGTGATATTGTCAGAGGCTGTAATTGAAGAGATGTATTAATTATTATCAGTTACCTCGAACACTCTTACAACTGGTAGAGTGATGCCTTCATAAAATGATGACATAGATGTTGACTGGTGTGCAGGAGGCAGAGAAGATCACAGTTTTTTGCAGTGGGTTAAAATACTTGGGCTTTGGATCGGATTTCCTTTTAGCGAGATTAGAAGTTACTGGAGAGAAAATGTCCAGCTTTCCTCTCCCCCTCCCCTCCGACCCTCCACATTTCCATCTGCTCTGGGAAAAGAAAAATGAAGAACACATGGTGGTTAACAAGCCCCGTGGCCGGAGCTGGGAGGACCAGTGTGGGTCTTGTCTCTTCCCCTGTGTTCCTGTTTCAGCGCTGGCTCCTCCAGGTCTGTGGCCCGCTCTCCCATTCTGCGTGTCGGAACAAGACAAGTCATGAG
>NW_007015553.1:0-7222 GCF_000164805.1 Carlito syrichta
GATGACCCAGATTCCACCCACATGCCAACTGTTCCTTCTGCCAGGACACAGACCTTGTCACCAGAAAATTCTTAGGAGCCAAGCCTAGAGAGTGCCCCAGGGATAAACTTGCCCCCCAGTGTCCAATCTGACATTTATTTACAGATATCTGTGGTTTCAGATTCAGAGTTTCTGTGGGATAGCCAATTAAAAAGCAACCCCCCCCATTAATTTTCTGTTTGTTCTTGGAAGCATCTGAGGGTGACGGTAAACTTGGGTTTACTGACACTCGAGAACTAATGCATGAATTTGAAGGCAAACTTGAGTGCCCTTCCAGCCCTGTGGAGTTCACTTTGAGGTCCCAATCCTGATGAGATATGAACTAGCTGGGCATGTTCGTGTCCCTTCACCTCATTTTCTTTACTTGGATATCCTTTGTTTAGGATCACTCACTTCAGAGAAGGTCACTTACAACCCACAGGTACTTGCTAATTATTCAACCTCTGATGAGATATGATTTCAAACTTGATACACTACTGTTTCTTGATAGGGAGAGAAGAGAGGCATTCAGATCTTTCATTGGTATAACCTAGGCTCCCCACCCAGGGTTTAATTATTTTTTCATGTGGTATAGAAATACTTTAAGTGGGGTGTAGTGGCTCACGCCCATAATCCCAGTACTTTGGGAGGCTGAGATAAGAGAATTGCCTGGGCACCCAGGTTTGAGACCAGCCTTGGCAACTTGGCGAGACCTCATCTGTAAAATAAATTAAAAAATTAGTCAGGGATGTTGGTGGGTACCTGTAGGTCAAGCTACTTAGAAGGCTGAGCCAGGTGGATCTCCTGAGCCCAGCAAGCCGAGGTTGCAGTGACCGCAAGTGTGCCACTGCACTTTAGCCTGGGTGACAAAATGAGACTCCAACTAAAAAAAAAAAAACTTTAATTGTTATATGCCTCTATAATTTTAGTATTTTGCTAAAAACCAATAAGAACACAAAAAGAATATTAATGTTTTTATTGGCTACAACTAGTTTTATTCAGAAAGTGCCACTATACTGGATGATGACAGGCTTGTATTGATGAGACCCAGAAGTTTCCAATAATATAGAGCATGGGCATTCCATTTCAGGGCAGGAGACCACGATTTGTGTACTGAAGACATTTCCCATCCCAGCTAGTTGTCAGGAAATGTGGATTCTGGATCTACTCATTAGAAGTGAACAGAGTCTTAGAGTCTATGTCTCAGTGAGGGCACCTGAAAAAAGGGGGCTTTACTCTAGTGGCAAATGTTCACTGCCCACTTAGAATGTTCCTGACCTTGTGTCCACTGTGTGTGTGTGTGTGTGTGTGTGTGTGTGTGTGTGTGTGTGTGTGTCTGGATTTGGGTGGGGGGGTGAGTTGGAGTCTTACTCTGTTGCCCAGGCAGGAGTGCAGTAGCATGCTCACAGCTACTGCAGCCTAACTAGTTATGCTTAGATGATCCTTCCGGCTCAGCCTTCCACGTAGCTGTAACTATAGATGTGCACCAGCCCACTTGGCTAATTTTTTAATTTATTGTAGAGATGAGGTCTTGCCATGTTGCCCAGACTGGTCTCAAACCCCTGGGCTCAGATAATCTTCTTGCCTTCACCTCTCAAATTGGGAGAATTATAGGCATGAGCACTGCTCCCAGTCTAGTGTGTATTAAGCCACTAAACATCCTCAGAAAAAAAAGCAAGAAGGTAATGCATACACAGAGGGAAGCAGAAACAGGAGGGAATTGATCAACCTGATTTCATTTCGATGCTGTATGTTCTTGGGGTTGAACCTCATTGATCAGCAAAGTCCTTGCCTTTTATTTCCACAAAAGTAAATATAAGTCAGCCGCAGTGGCTCATGTCTGTAATTCCAGCATATTGGCAGGCAGAGGCAAGCAGATTTCCTGAGTCCAGGGGCTCAAGACCAGCCTGGACAATAAATAAAAAGAAATCAGCCAGATGTGGTGATGCATGCCTGTGTTCCATCTACTCAAAAGGCTGAGGTAGAAGGATCACCTGAGTCCAGCAAGTCAAGGTTGTGGTGGCTGTGAGTATACGACTGCGCTCCAGCCTGGGTGACAGATTTAGACAATGACAAATAAAATAAAGTAAATATAAATTCCTTAGGTTCAGACTGAAAAAATCAGTTATTCAATCATGGAGGACACCAGAATATTTACATGAGTGTCTGTTTATTTCTGCCCATTTCTTTGTGTCTATCCATGCAGAGCTGACTCCCTCATGCACTACTTTAAAACTCTGGAAATTCAGATTCCTATTTCAGTCTCTTTGTTTTTTAATTAACAAAAATCGTGCCTCAGATCAACATCATTGCTATGATAGTGGCACTATGCAATGCTATTAATATTATTTCAGTCTCTTTGAGATATAAATACCTAGAATCTCTTAGACTCTCCAAGTCAACATGCCTCCCCAACACCTTTTTCTTTACCATTCCTCCTGAGCAAGGGTCTGGAATGATTAGTTCTATGTCTTGGGTTTCAGGTTGCCAGGGTCAAAATAAAGCTTTTGATAAATGCACCCAAATAAGCAGGCGTCCAACAGTAGGATTGATAGGGCTTCAGGTTGTAGAATGCCCTGTTGCCACAGTGGGGGTAGCAGAATGCACTGAACAAGATCCATGTAGATGACTTCGAACTCAGTGTCTCCATCAGCTGAAGCCAAAGCTGGGAAAGTCTCTCAGTTGAGAGCACCCTCCAGGTCATATCTCTCCCAGGGGGCAGAATATTGCTCGAGGCTCAGCTTGGTCAGCCTGACAGTGTGGCACAGCAGATTATCCAGGGTGGCCAAGAGCACTGGGTGAACCTGAGGACTGTAGTGGTCAGCAAGGCTTCAGGTGTGACCTGATACTGCTAGGTATGGTGGCCATGGGAAAGCCTGTGTCACCACTCCCTCAACTTCAGGAAGCCCAGTGTGGAGAGCAACTCCTTCTGATTGGGGGAAATAGAGGGAAGAAAGCAAGAGACTTTGCCTTACTTACACAAGTCCAGAAAAATCACCCTTACTTACACAAGTCCAAATTCATCAAGGTTGTGTATCAAATGTCTGCAGGATTTGCAGTTTTCCTGGGATTGGGGTGCCCCCTACTGCTGAAATGGTTGAAATGACTACAGGATTGGGTCAAAACCCTCAATCCTCTTTGAGTTCTTGGAAAGCCCTCTCAAGAAAGGTGAGTACAAACAAAATCAGGCTGCAAAAATTACAATAAATACCTAGATATTCAATGTATAGATATAAACATTCACAAACATCAGGAACATCTAAGAAAATATGACCTCACCAAACAGATTAAATAAGACCCCATTGACCAATAATTCACTGATAGATACATGACTTTTCAAACAGGGAATTCAAAAGAGCTACCTTGAGGATGCTTAAAAAACTTCAAGATAACACAGATAAGGAATTCAGAATTCTTTCAGAGAACTTTAACAAAGACAATGAAATTTTCAAAAAGAATCAAGTAGAAATTCTGAAGCTTTAAAAAATCAACTGACTAACTAAAAAATGCACCAGAGTCTGTCAAAAGCAGAATTGATCAAACAAAAGGAAGAATTAGTGAGCTCAAGTATAGACTATATGTAAACACAGATGAAAAAAAAATAAAGCACACCTTCAAGATTTAGAAAATAGCCACAAAGAGTTTATTGGCTTTTGAGTATATGTAGAGAGAAATTCAGTCTTCAAAATGTATTCAAATAAGTAATAATATAAAACTTTCCATACTTAGAGAAAGATATAAATATCTAGCTACACAAAGGTCAAAGAATACCAAATATATTCAATTCAAACTCTCTTATGCAAACCAAACTCTCAAAGGTCAAGGGTAGAGAAAGAATCCTATAAGCAACATGATTAAAAAAGCAAATAAAGCCGGGCTCAGTGGCTCAACCTGTAATCCCGCACCTTTGGGAGGCTGAGGTGAGTGGATTGCCTGAGCCCGCGGGTTCGAGACCAGCCTGGGCAGCGAGATCTCATCTCTACAATAAGTCAAAAATCAGCCGGGCGTGGTAGCGCATGCCTGTAATTCTGGCTACTTGGAAGGCTGAGGCGGAAGGATCGCTGGAAGCCCAGCAGGTCGAGGCTGTGGCGTCCGGGAGCGGCCACTGCACTCCAGTCTGGGTGACAGAGTGAGACTCCAACTCAAAAAAAAAAACAAAAAACAAGCAAATAACACATAAAGGATACATCTGACAGCAAAATTCTCAGTGGAAATCTTCTAAGCTGGGAGGAAGTGGATGACATATTCAAAGTGATGAAAGAAAAAAAATCCAATTAAGAATAATATACCCACAAAACTATACTTCATACATGAAGAAGAAATAAAGACCTTCTTGGAGAAACAAAAAATAAGGGATTTTGTCAATACCAAACTGGCCTAACAAGAAATGCTACGGAGAGTTCTTAAATATGTATATACTAACCAGCAAAAAGAAAACATTTCAAGGTCTAGAACCCTCTAGTAAAAATAGAAACATTGAAAAATACAGAAGACTGGAACACTCTCATTGCAGCACATAAACCTTTCTTATTTTTATTAGGAAGACCAAAAGGCAACCTATCAAAAATAACTATAACAAGGCTGGGTACAGTGACTCATGTCTATAAACCCAGCACTTTGGAAGGCCGAGACGGGAGAATTGCCTGAGCCCAAGTGTTGGAGACCAACCTGGGAAACAAAGTGAGCTCTCCTCTCTGTGAAAAGTACAAAAATTAGCTGATCACAGTCACATGCTCTTTCAGTCCCAATTACTTGGGAGACTGAGGTGGAAGGATTGCCTGAACCCAGGAGACAAAGGCTGTGGTGACCCATGATGGTGTTACTGCACTCAATCCTGGGTGACACAGTGAGACTTCAACTCAAAAACCAAAACAAAACACAGCAACTTTTTAAGAGCTAGGCAATACAAAAGAATATAAATAGAGGCATTTATCATATGGAGGAATTATTGCTTTTCCTATTTTGCTGAGAGTTTTTAAAAATCACAAATGAGTCATTGAATTTTGTCAAATGCTTTTCTTGCTACAATTGGGATGATTCTTTTTTGTGAGCTTCTTTCCTTTGATTTATTAAATTACATTGATTGGTTTTTCCAATGTTAATCCAATCTCACATTCCTTGTTGATGTTCCAATGTAAAAATAAATCTTGCTTTGCTGATTTATTTTCAAATGTTAAAACCATTTTTGTGTTCCTCTTGGTCATTTAGAAAAACTTTTGGAAGAGATGTGGCAGGACGAAACTGGGCAATGGACAAGGTGGAGAGACAGAATAATCCTGAGGTTGGTGGTAGGTATGCATGCCTTCAATTCACTTTTTCTCAACTCTACACATATTATATATGTGTATATATTACATAGGGTCTTTTGCTGCTATGCATCTTTTATAATAAAATATATCATTAAAAATATGAGGTTCTATATTTAAATATATTGTAAATCAAGACCAAAAGAAAACATATTTAAATAATATGACATAAAATATTGGTGCAAATAAGAGAAAGAACTGAAACTTTAAAAATTGAAATTTCAATCAGAGACCTGGGTTGCCCACATCTCCAGGCTCAAACACTTTCCAAGTGATCTTTTCCATACTTCTGAGGATTTGCTGTCTTATACAAGGTGTTCCAGAAAATAGACAAATATGAAAACTGGCACAATTCATTTCATGAGACAAACTATAACCTAGATTTCAAAAGTAAATAAGGATATTAGAAGAAAAGTACATTGAAAACTTATTTGGCAAAAATTCCAAATAAAGTATCAGGCAGCTCAACCCAACAGTATATTAAAAGTACTATATCATGATCTAATGGAGACCCTTCCAGGTATACCAGTCAATTGCAGAAAAATCTATTCATGTAATTCACCATTTTGATGGACTAATGAAGGAAATGTGATGTTCCTTCAAAATTCAGTAAATAACTGGAGATAAATCAATTTTTTTATACTAAAATTTTTTTTTTGGAAAGAAATATTATCTACTAAAAACTTGTAATAAACACCAGCTGTGATGGAGAGACTTCAGCTTCCTGCCTGTGGAGACATGAGAGAGTTTAAGACTCTCAGCTTCTTTGGATTAGGAGACATCATGGTCTTTGGTTTGCTGGTAATAACTCCAGATCCTGACCCATGAATTTAGGTTCACAGCTGGCTCAGTGGTCACTGACTGTGTGACCTTATAGAACTTGCTTAATCTCTCTGTGCCTCAGTCTATTTACCCAAAAAATGGGATAATCACAACATTGACTTCGAGTTGCTCTGAGTTAATCTATTTAAATACTTTAAGCTGGGTTTGACACTTGACAAGTGATACTAGTACTATTGTTATCATGAGCTGAAAAACATGCAATTCAGTTAAATACTGAAGACAATAAAGTCTATAGTTAAGGTGATTATGAGCCTTCAAATACACTTGTTGTTCTTCTGAAAGCTTTAATGATAACAGCACATTCCTTCGCTCTCTAAAGAGACCTGGATTGGGCAATGAATTCTCAGGCCCCTGTCTGTAGAACCATACACTATAACAAATATGTGGATTAAAACAAAACTACACGAAAAATGGAGGTATAAATTCTAAAAAGTCACACACAAATTCAAGTCTAGGTCAAGGCCCAGCTCAGTGGCTCACACCTGAAATCTTAGCACTTTGGGAGACTGAAAAGGGAGGATTGCTTGAGCCCAGGAGTTTGGGACCAGCCTAGGCAACATAGCTAGACCTCCTCTCTACAAAAAATAACAAAATTAGCCAGTTGTGGTGGTGTGCGCCTGTAGTCTCAGCTACATGAGAGGTTGAGATAGAAGACCACCTGAGTCCGGGAGTTTGAGTCTACAATAAGCTGCAATCAAACCACTGCACTCCAGGCTGGGTGACAGAATCAGACCACAGTTCAAAAGGAAAAAAACGTCTAGGTCAAAGGGTTGAGTGGTTATCTGGGGGAGGGGAGTGGAAGTGAATAATGGAAATTAAGAACATAAGTAGAGATGCATATACCTGGAAGAGAAGACCCTGTCATGGACTAGTGATGATAGCCATGAGAAAATCTGGAACCTCTGGGATACCCCGTCTGTTTTCAGAATGGGTTCGTGCTTTCTTTTGTAGGAAGGTAGAAGCCACAACAGTAGTAATCAAATAGTCATAAAATGTCTTTCCTAGCTGGGTGCAATGGTTCATGCCTGTAATCCTTGCATTTTGGGAAGCCGAGG
>NW_007015554.1:0-718 GCF_000164805.1 Carlito syrichta
GAAAAATAAAAGCCAACAAGATAATAGAAATATGCAAAGCTGCTCAACCTCAATAGAAACTGAGGATATGTAAATTAAAACCATTTTTGCTATCAGATGAACAAAAAGTTAAAAGATTGACACTATCAAGTATTGACAATGGGACGGTAAACAGGAAATCTCATTTATCTTACTGGTGGGAGCATAAAACGATATAGCCTTTGGATAAGCAACCCCATAGTTTGCATTTTTAATATGTCAAAAATAAATAAATAGATTTTAAATATGTCTCCCCTCAACTTGAGCATTTTCTTATAGGTACCAACCCTGGAGAAATACACATATGTACAAGAGCAAGAATCTCTTGTATTTAAATATTATGGCAAATTCTTAACAGGAAATACCAAGTAAATTTTTTTTAAAGATGTTTCTAAATGAGTGGCTCTCAACCTCAGCTGTACTTCAGAACTGCCTGGAGCTTTTAAAAATTTAGAATTCCAGGGTCCCACCCTCAGAGATTCTGTCTTAATTGGTCTGGGTGGAGGAAAGGTAATTTTTTAAAAGCTCCCAGGTGGTACTAATAGGAAGTCAGGACTGAAAACCAGTGATTCATCTGTACTGACCTGGAAAGTTCTCTAAGACATTAAGTTAGAAATAAGCACAAAAATAGAACTGTAGGGCAGAATGTACAGCGTGACACTACTTAACGTGTTTTTAAAAAATAGTATTACAAGGTGCA
>NW_007015555.1:0-739 GCF_000164805.1 Carlito syrichta
GGCTGCGGTGGCCGGCAGCGGCCACTGCACTCCAGTCTGGGCGACTGAGTGAGACTCCAACTCAAAAAAATAAAAATAAAAATAAAATAAAATAAAATAAACAATAGTGCTCCGCTTCTGCCACTGGGGAAGAGCCAGGGATGAAGTAGAGAAGCTACAGCACCTGCTATTGCACCAGGATCCGGGCCACCCACTCACCAGCCCCACTTAGACAGTCTCTCCCAGTGTTTTCTTGACAGAGAGAGTTTGTTGATTAAAATAGAAACAAAAAGAAAAGAAAGAGAAAACGGCACTCGGCTTCTGCGTCCCAGGAATCACTAGGGTCCAGGCCCAGATGCTGCACCAGGAGAGTCCTGGCCACTAGCTCCCTAGCCCTCACTCAGTCAGTCACTCACATGCCCACTCCCTCACCAGCACAGACACAAAATTTTCTAGACACTCACTCACTTACACAGGGACTCTCATAGTCCGACTAGTTCGGCTGTCATTTTCCCCTCCTCTCTGCTTAATTTCATTTTAAATATACGGGCTATAAGTCAGGATTAGGTCTAAAAGTAACACATGTGCAGGCGAAGTTTGGGCCTCCAACTGGTACTCAATTTCCCTGGTTTAGGATCAGGTGCACTTTATGTTGTGACATGCCCCTACATCCTCCCTCCTCTGGTACTGTTCTGTAACTGCCGATTCCTCCCTTGTGCTATTGTGGTTAATGCTCCAAACTCAGTATTCTCAAAAGACA
>NW_007015556.1:0-1093 GCF_000164805.1 Carlito syrichta
AGGGTTTAGAAACTACCTACAGGGATAATGTTTACTAACTGGGGAATGGGCCATCTGAGACAATCCCCATTACTACACAATATGCCCATGTAACAAATACTCATGTGTACCCCCAAATCTAAAATAAAAAATCAGTGTAAATTATTAAATTCAGCTTGAATAAATACAGGAAAAGTACCTGGCATAATTTAACAAATGTTAATTTTGTCAAATGTAGTAGTTCTCTCAATTAAAAATAAAATAAGCAAACAAAACAACTTTGAAAATATTGTTAATCAGTTTACTGCCATTAAAGCCAGAAAAGAAAAATTGCAATAAATTTTGGGGATTTCTGGTAAGATGGCAAAGGGAGAGGTTGGACTGTAGAGTCTCCACAAAAGCAAGTGTCTATAAAGACTCTTTGCGTGAGTGGGTGTGTGCCCATGGGTGAGTGAAAGTCCATGTGAGGGGAGACTTGGGTTCATGCACCCGGAGCTCCCCTTGGGAAGTGAGTTCAACCCTTCACTGCCTGAGATTGGAGTCACTGGTGTGCAGGATCATCTGCTGTTCTTGGGGCTGCTGAATACAACTGATCTTCAAAACCTGGTGCCTGGCTCACACCAGCATCTGTGACAACATTGGCAGCAAGTTGGGTGAGTCCAGATCTGATCCACCCTCCTCCCACAGTAGTCCATGGGGCATCTGACCCATGCTGAGAGCAGCTCTATCAGTCTGTGCTGAGAGCAGAGGGGGAGGGACTGGAGACCAGAGCTGAAACGAAGTAGAAGTTATAGAAACAGCCTCAGAGCAAGTTTTTTTGTTTTTGTTTTTGTTTTGTTTGTTTGTTTTGCTTGTTTTTTGTCCTAGTTTTTGGGTTTTTTCCCCTTTTCTCTTCTCTCTTTCTGTTTTTGATTACATTCTCATGCTTGCTGTGTTTGTTATTTTATTGCTGTTTATTTAGACTTCTGTTGTGTATGGCCATTTCTGATGGAGAGTACATCAATAGGAGTTTTTTTGTTGGTTTGTGTGTTTGTATGATTGTCTGTATGTGGTTTTTTTGTTTTTTGTTTTTTGTTTTGAGTTGGAGTCTCACTCTGTTGCCCAGACTGGAGTG
>NW_007015557.1:0-1319 GCF_000164805.1 Carlito syrichta
AGTCAGGCAGCAAGTCATTAACTATTCAGCTATCTAGTTAAGTTGGCTAGCTAGTCAGGTTGTAGTCAGCTATCTAGTTAAGTCAGTTAGCAAGTCAGCCAGCTAGTCAGCTAGATAGTTAAGTAAGCTAGCCAGCTAACTAGCCAGTTAGCTAACTAGTTAAGTCAGCTATCTAGACAGATAGATAGCTTGTTTGCTAGTTAGCTATGTCAGCTTGGTAGTCAGCTAGCTAGTTGAGTCAGCTAGCCAATCAGCTAGTTGCTTAGCTAACTTGTTGGCTACCAACTCAGCTAGCTGATCAGCTAAATATTGTGCTCGCTCACTTTCCATCAGGTCAGCTAACTAGTCAGCTCACTCCCCAGCCAACAGACCAACTCAGTTTTTGGTTTGCTCACATGCCAACAGGACAGCTAACTAATCGGCTTGCTCGCCAGTCATGTAGCTAAGTCACCTCACCGGTAAGCTCGCTCGTCAACTTACATGTTAAGGCAGCTCACACTTCGGCTCACTTGCAGGCGAGTAGTTAAGTTGGCTCAATCGCCGACTGAGTAGATAAGCCTTCTGAGCAGACAGCTCACTTGCCAGTTGACTAAAGTCAGTTGACAAGTCAGCTCATTTGCCGGCTGACTATTTAATTCAGCTGACCAGTTGGCTCACTTGCCCACAGACTAGTTAAGTCAGCTAACTGGTAGGTGAATTAGACAGTCAAGTAGTTAACTAAGCTAACCAAAACGACTGACTAGTTGGCCCATTTTTCAGCTGACAAGCTGAGCTAACTAGTAGACCGAATTGTTAGGCCAGCTAACTAGTTGGCCTACTAGTCAGCTGACTAAATAGGTCAGGAAAGCAGCCAACCAACTGGTTAAGCGAGCTAGCTAGTGAGGAAACAACTCAGTCAACCAGTTAAACCAGCTAACTAGTCGGCCGACTACACGGCCGACTTGTTGAGCCAGCTAACAAGTAGGCCAAGAAGTCTGCAAATGGGTTTAACCAGCTAAGTAGTTGGCCGACTCAGCAGCCAACAAGTTAATTCACCTAGCTAACTGGTTAACCAACTCGTTAAGTCACCTAGTTAACTCATTTGACAACTAGTTAAAACAGTTAGCTAACTCAATAACCAACTCATTAAGTCAGCTAGTTACCACACTAGCCAACTAGTTAAGTCAGCTATCTAAGTCAGCAAGCTAACAAGGGAGCAAGCTAAGTCAGCTAGCTAAGTCAGCTACCTGACTAGTTAGCTAACTGTTTAAGTCAGCTATTTATTTCTGCTACCTAACTAGATAGCTAATTATTAAATCAGCTAGTTAAATAGTTAGCTA
>NW_007015558.1:0-677 GCF_000164805.1 Carlito syrichta
ACCTCAGCCTCCCAAAGGCGCGGGATTACAGGCTGAGCCACCGAGCCCGGCTTTATTCTTACATGTTTAAACTTCAGTCACCTTCAAAGTATTCTCCACTGGATCCAATACACCTGTCAAGATGCTGTTTCCACTGCTCAAAACAGTTTTTGACCCCGTCAACTGTGATGCCTCTAGTGTTTCTCTCTACTGTTTTTTATTTCACCTCTTACACATCGATAAAACGTTTCCCTTTGAGGATTTTTTTCATCCAAAAAAACAAAAACAAAGTCACTCGGCAAGATCTGGTAAATAGGGAGGATGGGATGGGGGATCATGCCATTCTTGGTCAAAAACGGCTGCACACTCAGCACGGTATAGGCAGGTGTGCTCATAAATCACCCATTATGAAATGGGCAAATGTGTTGAAAGAATCTCCAAAAAAAATTCACTGAAGCCAAACGCAGTTTCTCATGGCAATGCTAGCTGGCACACTGATGCTGATGGGTTCCTAGAACACTTTCCTAGCGGGAAAAGGCTTTACTACAAGGGGCCTGACCTCCAAGAAATAATTCTGGGTTTTTGGGGGCTCCCCTCGTATATATTTGTTAGATCTCATCAAACTGTTCTCTCTTTCTCTCTATCAATTATACCTCAACAAAAATTAATTTTACTGGTACTGCCTATTTGATCACCCA
>NW_007015559.1:0-998 GCF_000164805.1 Carlito syrichta
AAGTATCGCTAATGTCTAGGAAGTGTAGTTATTGGGCCCCACCCGTTACATCAGCCCTCTTGCCTACTGACATCACCTGACCGGGTCATAGGTTGTCACCCGTGCTTTGGACAACTAGCCACCTGCCTCAAGAAACAGTCATTCCACTTCCTGCTTATTTCCTCTACATTAACCTTTTAGGCTTCTACTCTTTCCCCATATCTTGGTTCCTAGCATAACTTTCAAATTCATACACAGTATTAAGCCAGCTGAATGAAATTCATCCTTGTTCTATAAACCTTTCAAATGTTTTATGAGGATAAAAAAGCTTAATAAATATGACAGCAATTTACACAATTAAAACATTCAGACATTCCTATTTTATTAATTAGGCTTGATTATTTTCATTTGCTTAAAACCTACTTGTCTTTGGAGATATATGATTCTTGATATACATTCATGTATCAATTTTTAAGTAGGCAAGTATTTTTCAGATATATCTCCTAAGAGATTTATATGAAATTTACATCCATTATTACATAAATTGGTTATGCTCTGGCATTATGCCTTTATTAAAATACTGACTCAGCAATTCTGCTAACATTTGCAAATCGCTGTTAAAGACTCAAAAGAACAGTTGAGGTAAACTACCAATAGTCTTCTCTAAGGCCAAGTTCTGTGTAATTCTTTATGCTTGCATTTTCTATTCAGTGTGTATAGTGTGTGCCAGGGTTCCATTTCCTTAGAAGAAACAAGGCATTAAAAAGACTTAGAAGGAGCCAAGTCTTTTTAAATATTGCTGAAATCATGCTGAGGATTTTTTAATAGACTAAAGAATGTTGTCTTCAACATATTTTATATGGCAGTTTAAAAAAAGCAAAATGTGAAATTTTCAAATGGTTATGAAATTAACAATCCCACTTAATTGTCATACAAAGCTATAAGAATGCCAATTTAAGGGTTGATCTTTTCTGTTCATAGTGGTAACATGGTTGAACGTGCATAAGGGAACAAAGAAA
>NW_007015560.1:0-694 GCF_000164805.1 Carlito syrichta
CACTCTTCACCATTAAGAGCAATATTTTTTGTAAGTAAACTGGTTACTTACTTGGATGTCTGTATATATGGTTGTGGCTGTATTTATATGATGACAACCAAACTGGTTACTTACTTGGATGTCTGTATATATGGTTGTGGCTGTATTTATATGATGACAACCAAACTGCTCTATAACTCATTTATCCAACTATTATTAATTGAGTAATTATAATGTCCAAGGCTTACTTCAGTTGATATGTGAGATTCAAAGATAAATCACATACCCATCCTACCACAGTAACTACCAAGATAGTTTGCTACCTCTAAGAAGCAATAAAAACTATGGAAAGTCAAATGCAATACGCACTAAGTAATAAGTACCATGAGAGGAGTTCAATTTTGGTACAATGAAAACTTTAAGGACAGAGCAAAAACTGCCAATTGGAGATTATTAGGAATGACCTTGTAATTGAGATGGCATTTAAACTAACATTAAAGAATGGGTAGAGTTTGAACTAGAAAAAACATTTTGGTCATAGGGATAGCAAGAACAAAGGCCTCCACCTCTTACATCTATATTTCGAGTGAAATTAAAAGCTTCTCACACAGATTTAAAATAGATGTATCCACTATACCCTCAATCAGATGTCCTGATATACTGGAGTCAAATCTAATGGTCAGAGTTTTGCTCTAGCACTATCTCTTCCTCACAC
>NW_007015561.1:0-753 GCF_000164805.1 Carlito syrichta
GCCATGTTGAGCCCCTGAGACCGGCCTGTGATTGTTGTGCTGGTTGTGGTTGATATTATTCTGAGTAGGATTCCTGCACTGTCGCCCAGGCAGGAGTGCCTGGACCCGCTCTCAGCCACTGCAGCCTCCACTGTCTGGGCTCCAGCGATCCTTCTGCCACAGGCTTCCAAGTGGCCAGATCGAAAGGCCTACATCACCAAGCTCGGCTCATTTTTTGGTTTCTTGTAGAGTCAAGGTCTCTCCAAGTTACCCAGGCTGGTCTCGAATCCGGGTGCTCAGGCCAACCTGTGGCCTTGGCCTACCAGATCACCAGTATGAGAGTCGTGAGCCTTGCTCCCAGCCTCCACTCCACTCTCTGGGCCTTACCATGAGGCCCACTCCCTTCCAATGACCCGGGACCCCGAAGTGGGCAGCTGGATTTGCCTTCCAAATCCTCCATGGGAGTAGTGCTTGGTGCATGGGCGTCTCTCTGCCAGGGCGAACATCGTTCCTCCGCCTTGTTCCCCAGGGTGGATCCAATTGCACTTCTCCAGTGGATCCTCGGGGAAAGGGAGGGTGTGACTATCAAACCCGTGGGTTTGGAAGGGCCAGGCGACTCACCACCCCACAGGTTCGGCCATTTGAGAGCAGCATGGACAACCTAGTGAGGAAAGAAAAGAAAAGAAAGGAAGGAAGGAAGGAAGGAAGGAAGGAAAGGAAAGGAAGAAAGGAAAGGAAGAAATAAATACATTCTCCTGCAAATATTCTGTCCTA
>NW_007015562.1:0-640 GCF_000164805.1 Carlito syrichta
AAAAAGGAGCCTCTGAAGGAGATACCTAATTAGAGGAACAATTACAGAGCCTGCCACAAGAGGGCAGGGTTATTTTTACTTTTCTTTTTCTTTTTTTAAAATTTTTAAAAATTAAAAAAATTCTTTGTTAGCTCATCTATTTTTAAAATATTTTTCCTTTGTGCATGAATGTGTATGTTAGGGTTTGATCTATATCCTCCCCAACCAATTTTTTTTCTTTTCCTGATTCTTCTTTTATTTGTCATTTTTCTGTTTATGGGTGTATATGAATGACTGAGTGTTCATCTTTCAATTTTGTTGTTGTTGTTGGTTTGCTATTGCTCTTTTGTTCTTCTGGGGTTGTTTTATTTTTATGTTTTAGTTTAAGGTATGTGTCAATATATGTGTGAGGGTTTGATCTGAAGTCCATTTTTTTTTCTTTTTTTACCCCCCAGTCTTTCTGTTATTCTCCTCTATTCACTTTGCGCTAGGCATGTGTATGCATGTTTAGTTTTCTTGGTTTTTTTTGTTGTTGTTGTTTATTTTGTTACACATTGTTGCTATTCCAGTTTGTTTTGGGGTGTGTATGTATGTGTGTGTGTGTGTGTGTGTGTGTGTGTATGTTCAATACTTTTTTGCATTAGTTTCTGCTTTGCATCTC
>NW_007015563.1:0-759 GCF_000164805.1 Carlito syrichta
GAGCCTATCCTCATCCAGGGTCCAGGCTGGCTCCTCAGTGAACAGGACATTTAAGCTAGATCCTGAGAGGAGAAAAAGCATTTTAGGCAAAGGAAGCTGCACAGGGGCATATACACTATGGTCTGTTCGGGAATATCAGGCCATGTGTGTGAAGGATTACTGGGGAGACAGGGTAGAGAGACTGGGCCCTGAACACCAAGATAAAAGCTTTATCCTCCTGATGAAGGAGTCATTACGTGGGAGAATAGACTGGAGGGTGGCAGGAAGCTGGAGGAGCAGTGAGGACCTGCTCGGGCAGTCTTGATGAGCCATGGCAGGCCCACAGCCTTCACTGCTCCAGGAACCCCAGTAGGTCACTGCAGTTCCCTCGGACACAAGAGAGGGGCCCTCATGGCCCCACAGTCACTGACAGACTCTGCTTTCCAGGCCCATCGTCTCTGCCCTGACATGAGAGTAGGAACGAGGGAAGAATGAGCTCACCTCAGCTCTGTCCCGAGTGCACTGCACAGATGCATTCTAGATCCTTTCATCAACTAAGAGGTGAGTGTAGCTGTGCCCACTCTTCAGAGGAGGAAATGCAGGCTCAGACCTCAATAAACTGCCCAAGGTCTTATTCAGTTGGTTAAAAAAAAAAAAGCATGAGGGCTCTTGCTTTCTCTCTCTGTCCCCACCACTCTCTTGCTGGCTCTCTCACTCTCTCTCCTTCCCTCTCTCTCTCTCTCTCTCTCTCTCTCTCTCTCTCTCTCTCTCTCTCTCTCT
>NW_007015564.1:0-1091 GCF_000164805.1 Carlito syrichta
TTCAGAGTATAGACAACTACAAAAGAAACAGAAATGACCAATATCTTATTTAATTTCTCTCAGGTTCTTTGAATGAAGTTGATTCTATTACTCTTTCCATGATTGACATGAAAAGAAAGTTAGTGCTGAGTGTTACGATTCCACCAGAAAAAAAATATAAGAATTTTCATCAACACAGGGAGGCATCCAAGAGAAATATAATATTTTTGCAATTTACTTGGCCATGTCTTTAAAATGATATGCTAAATATTTTTAAACTGCCATTGGTTAATTTGAATTACTTTTTTTTACTTTTCCTTTTTAATGATCTATAAAGGAAAATATATTTTTGCTTATACTAAAATTATAAGATTTTTGTAGACACAAAGAAGAGAGAGCTTTAATGGAAAACTAAGGTTGATATCAGAATAGATTAAAATAAGTACTTTTGAAAGATCTTTTGTAATTAGAATATTAATATATTTTTCCAAAGTACTATGGTTACAAGCATCAATACTTTATTGTTTTGAAAATACTTCAGGCTAAAGTTAATTTATTTATGATAACTGGGTACTCACCTAATGCCAGACACTCTTCTGGATACCACAGATATAGCATCCCACAAAAGAAACAAAAGTACTTTGTAGTATTTTAAGATAATAAGAACACATTATAGGAGAGTTTATCACATGGAGAAATATGAAACAAAAAAAGGGATTGGAAAAACTGGGGCTGGTATAAAGTGTGATAATAAAATATGAAGTATGATAGTAAGGAAGGCCTCATTTTTAAAAAGATAACTGATTAAAGGCATAAAAGATGTTAATGAACAAGTTAATCAGTGATAGAAGAAATACTGGTCACCATAACATCCCATCTAAGGGGATGTATTCATTATTCATTTGACTTTTTTTTTAAATAGACCTCAAATTGTTACTACAAAATACATAAATCAATCTTAGAAGTGCATCCTTATACTGAACCTAGCTACATCAAGAAAGAATGGCCAAAATTAATGAATAATATTTAGATATGTTTACATATAGAACATGATATATATTTTAAAAAGTATATCATTGTTGATAAAATTTCTATATCTTGACTTGTAAATA
>NW_007015565.1:0-841 GCF_000164805.1 Carlito syrichta
GAAGGCTGCTTATTAAGAAAAAAATCACAGAGTAGGGTTTCCCACTGTGACTTCCTAAATGATGAGTGTTAATCATTGGTGCAGCCATTATTAAGGAAGCCCAGTCATTGGGACAACGATCACAGAAGAGAATCAATTACTTGGGAAACAACAACTGAGGATGGCCAATCACTGGGATACCCTTCACAAACATGTGCATATCACTGGCACACCTTTGTGGAGAAGGTCCACTTACTGGGACACCAATTACAAAAGAGGGCTAGTCATTAGGGCACCCGTTGTAAAAGAGGGCCAATCAGAGGAGCACAAATCAGAGGAGCTCCAATCAGAGGAGCACAAATCACCATGGAAACAGATTCACTTGGACATCCATAATGGAGGACCAGTCAACCAGGCACCCATTTTGTAGGAGGTTCAGTTACTGGGATAGTGATCATGAAGGAAAGTTTGTCACTGGAGCACACATCACAAAGGAAGATCAGTGACCGGGACATTTTTTCAAAGGAGGGCCTGTAATTGGGGCACTCATCAGAGAGAAGGACTATCCTGAGTATTCATTCTAGAGGCACAGTCACTGGGACATATCACAGAGAAGAGTCAGTTACTGGGAAACCCATCAAAAAAGAAAGTCAGTCACTGGGGCAGCCATAGTAGAGGAGAGTTTGTCACTGACACCGATTATGGAGGAAGTCCAGATACTGGAAACTCATCTATCACAGAGGAGAGTCAGTTACTGGAACACCATTCATAGAGGAGGCCTAGTCACTGGCCAGTTACAGGGGAATGCATTACAAAGGAGGACCAGTTACTGGGACACCCATTCTAGGGGAGGACTAGTCAC
>NW_007015566.1:0-870 GCF_000164805.1 Carlito syrichta
AACTAGCATTTACCATGTTGACTACTTTTATTTTCTTGTTCTCAATAACATTTTTGCTTTTAATTTACTTTTTCTTTTGTTGTAATTCATTAGGTTTAATTTTCACATTTTCTTTCATTCCTTTCTCATTTCTTTTTCTTTTCTTTTCTTTTTTAGAGTTATATACATGGGGATTTACTATGTCAGTAAATTGCATGCAGGTGAGGTTTGAGCTTTTGGCAAGGCCTCTCTCCCCCAATAGTGGACATGGTACCCAATAAGTAGTTGTGTGTACTCCTTATCTCAATAACTTTTTTGCTCATTATAAATTACCCAGTCTCAGGTGTCCTGCTAGCACAAAGCACACTAAGACGGTATCTTTTTGCTTCATGAAGCCGGATTTTACTTTTTTAAAATCAATTTGACAGTCTTTTAATTTTAATGAGTTTAACTCACTAGCATTAGTTTTAATTACTAAAATGTTTGGAGCAGTTTTGCCATTTTGCTTTTACTTTCTTAATGACAGTGATTTCTCTTTGCTTTTTCCTTACTTTGTTATAATCTAGCAACTCATACCCTTTTAAAATTATGGATAATCTTTACCCTTGATCTCTTCAGATATTTCCTTTTTGCCATTTTTACTCTTGTCTATGTCTGGATTTTTCATTAACTTTTCAAACCACGCACCATATATCTTAATTTATATTCTAACTTTTAAAATATTTTTATTTTAAACATATGGGGTGCAAATTCAGTGTTAGGTATACAAATGCTCATTATGCAGGTACCCTTGTTGATGAGGAGTGATATTCTAAATTTTCTACCTCTTAACCTCGCTGTGCTATGTTCTTCAATTCTGCCTTTTTGGTAGGTATCCATTGTTCATCCTAT
>NW_007015567.1:0-614 GCF_000164805.1 Carlito syrichta
ACTAGTACTCAGAAAAATACAAATTAGATAAAAATGAGATAACTTTCTACAGTCAACATATCTGCAAAAATAAATTTCTGATAACATTAATCTGTGAGATTGTGGAGCAAAGGTGACCTTCATGTGCTGTGGGTGAGAGGCTAAATCATTACAACCACTTTGTTCACACTGTCTCTAAGTAGTAGGGAATGGATGAATAACTGCGATTTATTTATAAAATAGAACATTATTGGTTGAGCGCAGTGGCTCACGTCTGTAATCCCAACACTATGGAAGGCTGAGGTAGGAAGATCGCTTAAAATCAGGAATTTGAGCTAAGTCTAGGCAACTTAGTGAGACCCTGTCTCTATGGAAGAAAAGAAAATTAACCATGTATGGTGACACGCACCTGTAGTTCCAGCTACCCTGGAAGCTGAGATGGGAGGATTGCTTGAGTCCAGCATATGGAGGTTTCAGTGAGCTATATAACTGCACCACTACACTTCAACCTGGGCAACTGAGCAAGACCTTAAGAAAGAAAAAAAATCACACAGTATTAAAATTCAGTGTGTGTGTGTGTGTGTGTGTGTGTGTGTGTGTGTGTGTGTGTGTGTGTATCAACACGGATGCATTTG
>NW_007015568.1:0-613 GCF_000164805.1 Carlito syrichta
CTCTCTAGGTGAGATTTAGAGTTGGGCATTCGATATTAGCATGGAAACTGAAGAACTTCTTCGAAGAACTCAATTTGCCGATGAACCTTGCCAGCAGGAAAGCCTTAATCAACAGAGGCAGTGGGATGCCTCTTCTGGAGCAGGTCTCACAGAATTTGTTGGTCAGTATCATGGGAAAAAGTAGTTTCATTGATATAAAACAAATGTTTTCTCCTCTTTCCATCTTTCCTGCCATAAAAAGTAAAAATAAACTGAGAAGAAAACAAAAAGAAGAAAACCTTGTACAACCCTGGGAAGGAAGCAGTATTGCTAATAGCCCATACAGGGCTATATGGCAAGTGCCTTTCTTTACTGTAGAACTCTGCACAACCTTGGGCTGGTGGCAACTGTAGGACATTGATGGTGGCTCCCAGAAGAGGCAGCGTCCAACAGGGTAATGGTGGCATATAAGCTTCAGTGGTGCCTGCCTGGACTGTAGGAACTTACACGTCCTTCAAAACAACAGTGGCCTCCGGCAGCAGCATAAGGTGAAAGAGCAGAGATGATGGAGCAAGGCTGCTGCACTCCAGTCTGGGCGACAGTGAGACTCCAACTCAAAAAAAAAAAAAAAAAA
>NW_007015569.1:0-3035 GCF_000164805.1 Carlito syrichta
CAACTGGCCAACTAGTTGTGTCAGCTAGTTGAGTCAGTTGGATAGCCAGTGGGCTAGCTGGATAAGTGAGCTAGTTAATTCAAGTGGCAAGCAAACTGGCTAGCTAGGTAGCTACATAGTTAATTCACCTGGCTATCCAGCTGGCTAGCTGGTTTAGTCAGCTAGTTAAGGCAGCTGGCTACCCACCTGGCTCAGTAGGTACCTAGCTAATTTTGTCAGCTGGCTAGCTGGCAGGCTAGCTAGTTGAGTTAGCGAGTTAAGTGAGCCAGCTAGCTGGCTGGCTAGCTAGGTTGCTAGCTAGTTAAGCCAGTTGGCTAGCCAGATGGCTATCTAATTAGGTCAGCTAGTTACATCAGCTGATTAGTCAGCTGGCTAGCTAGGTGGCTGGCATGTTAAGACGGCTGGTTAGCAAGCTGCTCAGGTAGGTGGCCAGATAATTTAGCCTTTATGCTAGGCAGTTGAACACCAGGGTGGCTAGCTATTTAAGCCAGCTTTCTATCCCACTGTCCTGTCCGATGGCTGCCTATTTAAGCTGACTGGGTAGCCAGGTGGCTAGTCTGCTAGCTAGCTAGCCAGCTGCCTAGTCAGCCAGGTAGCTAGGTAGTTAAGCCATCTAGTTAGTAGTGTAGCAAACCAGGTACCTAGCTAGTTAAGTCAGCTGGCTAGCCAGCTAAATAGCCAACTAGCTAGTCAGCTAGTTAAATCAGTTAGTTAACCACCTAGCTAGTTAACTCAACTAGCAAGTCAGCTAAATATTCAGCTAGCTAGTTAGTCAGCTAGCTAGTCAGTTGCTTGTCAAATAGCTATGTAAGTCAGCTAGTTAGTCAGCCTGCTAGTCAGATAGATAATTAAGTCAGCTAGCAGCTAATTAGCCAGTTAGCTAGCTAGTTAAGTCAGCTTTCTAGACAGCTAGATAGCTTTTTGTTAGCTAGTTATGTCAGCTAGATAGCCAGCTAGCTAGTCAGCTACCTAATTAATTCAGCTAGCAGACCAGCTAGTTACATTCCTAACTAGTCAGCTAGCAACTCAGCTATCTGGTCATCTAACCAGTGGGCTTGCTCGCTTTCCATACGGTCAGCTAAATATTCGGCTTGCTAGCCTGCCAATCAGTCAGCAAACTAGTCGGCTCACTCCCCAGTCAACATTTCAGCTAACTTGTTGACTCGCTTTCAGGCCAACAGGTCAGCGAACTAGTCAGCTTGCTTGCCAGCCGACTAGTTAAGTCAGCTCACAGGTGGGCTCACTCACTAGCCGAATAGTTAAGGCAGCTTATGAGTCGTTAGTTAGCTAGGTAACTAACGAGCTAAGTCAGCTGAATGAGTCAGCTAGCTAGCTAGCTAGTTAGCAAAAGGATTGAGTCAGCTGGTTGAGTAGGCTAGCTAGCTATTTAGCTAATGAGTTAAGTCAGCTGGATGAGTCAGCTAGCTAGTTAGCTAATGAGTTAAGTCAGTTCATTGTATCAGCTAGGTAGCACGTTAGCTAATGAGTTAAGTCAGATAATTAAGTCACCAAGATAGCACATTAGATAACGAGCAAGCTAAATAGTTACCAAGCTAGTTAAGTCAGCTAGTTAGCTAGGCAACTAACTACTTAAGTCAACTTGCTAGCTGGTAGCTAGATAGTTACCTAAGTATTTAAGTTAGCTTGGGAGCTACTTAGCTAGCTAGTTAGCTAATTATTTATGTCTGATGGCTAGCTGGTTAAGGCAGCTAGTTAAGTCAGCTGGCTAGGCAGCTGGCTTGCTAGTTAGTGAGCTAGTTTAGTCAGTTGGTTAGCCTTCTGGATATCTGGTTATTTCAGCTAGTTAAGAGAACTGGCTTCCCAACTGGCAAGGTAGTTACCTAGCCATTTAAGTCAGCTAGATACCTAAATGTCTAGCTAGTGATGTCAGCGAATTACGTCAACTAGCTAACCAACTGGCTAGCTGGTTTAGTCAGCTAATTTAGTCACCTGTCTAGCCAGCTGACTAGGTAGGTAGGTAGCCAGATAATTCAGCTTGCTAGCAAGCAGGCTAGCTGTTCAATTCACCTAGTTAAGTCAGCTGGCTAGCCTGCAGGCTAGGCAGGTAGCTAGCTAGTTAAGTCAGTTAGCTAGCCAGCTTGCTACCTTTAGTCAGCTAGGTAAGTCAGATGGCTAGACACCTGGCTAGATAGATAGCCAGCTAGTTACATCAGCTGGCTAGCCAGCTGACTAGCTGGTTAAGTCAGCTGGTTAAGTCAGTTGGCAACAAGCTGCATAGCTAGTTACGTCACCTCATTAAGTCAGTTGGCTATCCAGCTGGTTAGCTAGTTAAAAAGCTAATTAAGTCAGGTGGGTAGCCATCTGGCTAGCTAGTTATTTCAGCTAGTTAAGTCAGCTGGCTAGCTAGGAATCAAGCTACATAAGACAGCTAGCTATGTCAGCTAGCTAGCTAGTTATGTCAGCTAGTGAAGTCAAGTGGCTAGCTAGATAGCTAGCTAGGTAGCTAGCTAGTTAGGCTAGCTTGTTAAGCCAGCTGACTAGCTTGGTACCTAGCTGATTAAGTCAGCTAGTTTGTCAGCTTGCTAGCTAGTTAAGTCAGTGAGTTTTCATCTGGAGAGCCACCTGCCTATCTGGGTAGCTAGCTAGTTAAGTCAACTGGCTACCCAGTTAATTATTTAGTTAAGTAACCTAGTTAATTCAGCTCAATAGCCAGTTGGTTAGCTAGGTAGCTAATAGTTAAGTCAGCTGGAAAGCCAGCAGACTATATAGATAGCTAGCTAATTAAGACAGCTGGCTATCCAGCTGGCTAGCTAGGTACCTAGGCAGTTAGGTCAGCCAGCTAACTAGCTGGCTAGCTAGTGAAGTTACCTAGTTAAGTCAGCTGGCTAGACAGCTGGCTATTTAGGTAGCCAGATAGTTAAGTCAACTGTCTATCCCGCTGGATATCTAGTTAAGTCACCTAGTTAAGACAGCTAGCTAGGTAGCTGGCTACTTGCATCAACTGACTAGACAACTGGCTACTTAGTTAAGATGACTAGTTAAGTCAGCTTGCTAGCCATCTGAATAGCTATATA
>NW_007015570.1:0-640 GCF_000164805.1 Carlito syrichta
AGAATCACTCATATCCCCACCGTAAGTCACGGGCATACGGAAAGCCCACACTGACCAGGATGCCCGGCCCTCTCGCTGGCCCTCTCGCGATGTGCAGATACCAGCCGCTAATGAATACAGGGCAGCACACAGTGCCTGCCTGAGACCCCCAGACTTCAAAGACGAGCCCTAATTCACTCCTCTGCGTTGCTTGCTGTGTCCCTCCCACACCTGTCCACCTGGCGCTCCCACTTAGCCTCTGAGTCTCCAGTCAGGGGCCACCTCTGTGCTCCCAGGCAACACTGTCACCGCTACTGCAGGTGCTGGCTAGGCAACTCTCCCTCCAAGGCCGCCCTGGTCCCGTTGGCGTCTGTCTCCCTGGCATACCAAGGGGCCGAGTGCCATGTCGGTGAGTCGGTCAGCACACACACTTCCCACACCCAGGGGAGACCCCGACCTCCCGGGAGCCTTCTCCCACCCGAACCCCTGGCGGCACGCACCTTGTGGAGCTTGTCGGCGTTGTCGTAGTAGCCCTGCAGCTCCTGGTGAAGCGCCCGGTTCTCCTCTGTGAGGATTTCCACCATCTGCTGGGCTCGCTCCACGATGGCAAACGCGTCTGGGCCAAGCTGCTGGCTGGGGGAGGCGGCCAGCGGGGGCGGCA
>NW_007015571.1:0-903 GCF_000164805.1 Carlito syrichta
GCTCTCTGACACCCCCAGACTCTACTGCCCATCAGGGTCAAGGCCATGTCCTCTCTCCTGACCCTCTGTGCTTCCCCTCCCTGGGCTGGACACAACTAGCTGCGCACAGGCCTGTCTGTCCTCACTGGAGAGCAGGGCCCTTGGGGATGAACACTGTTTGTGAGTCCTTCACGCTGATGACTGAGGCTCCATCAGTGTCTACCGCCTCAAAATCTTTAGGTCTTAGGCGAATTTTTTTGAGTCTTAAAAAAACAGCTTGATGGACTCTCCTGACTGTGTGCTAAATAGGAAGATACAGCTTAAATAATAATAGGGAATAATTAGAGACATAGGGAATTAGAGACATGGACTCTCCTGACTGTGTGCTAAATAGGAAGATACAGCTTAAATAATAATAGGGAATAATTAGAGAATAATAGGGAATAATTAGAGACAACCTCAATGTCCATCAGTAGGGAACCTCTCTGATAAGTCACAGTGGGCTTCTAAAAAATGAGTTAGAGTCACATGCCCTCTCATGAAAACATGTCTAGAATATGTATTCAAGTGACAGAACAAATTATAGAATAACAGGTAGTACAGTCCCCTCCTCCCACCAAATAATACACAGAAATAGTTGATAGGCTATACTCAAAATTGTTAATCGTGAGTCTCTTTGGAAAATGAGATTGGGTCAGTACACTTTCACAATTTCCTTCATTTTATATTGTTTGTTATCTTTGACAGTAAGCATGTACTACTTTTATAATTAAAAAATATTAAAATAAAAAATAAAATAACTCAGATAAAATAGAAATAAGGCATTGTGGTGGGCATGGTGGATTGGTGCTCCCCATTCATTATACCCTCCTTCTGGCATCCTTTCCATACAGCAGAAGTTAGAAACAACAACAACAACAACAA
>NW_007015572.1:0-590 GCF_000164805.1 Carlito syrichta
CTTCTTGGCGCACGCCCTCTTCTGCAGTGAGTGACGCAGGAAGTAGCAAGCAAAATGCCCCAGGGCCACATCTTCAAGGTTGAAGTAGAGGGTCATGGACACATACATGTAGGAGGTGTAGAGCTCCAGGTTGATCTGGTTGTTGATGGCGGCCTCGCAGTCAGGGTGGTAGTTATGGCACAGCTGCAACGGTGGGGCGGTGGCCATGGCGGGCAGCAGGACAGGCAGAGGCAGTGGTGGTGGAAGGCAAATGGCGAATGGCCAGCAGTGTCTCCAGGAAGGAACCAGAAGTGGGCAGTGGTGACCTTTATGGGCAGAAGGGCAGCCTGGATGGGGAGGGGAAAGGTAAAGGAGGCAAGGGAGGGGAGAAAGGTGAGGTTGGGTAAAGAGGGGGAAGAAGGCGGAGGAGGGAGGAGTCAGGGAAGGGAAGATGAGGGGAGTGGGGCCAGAACACCAAGTTCCTGGGCCACTCTGCAGTCTGGCCTGTGTTGTTTTTATTTTTACAATAACATTTCTATTGACTAAGGACTTTCTCTTGTCCTGTAATTGTTTTCCTCTGCTACAGCCCATTCTTTTTTTTTTTTTTTTCA
>NW_007015573.1:0-833 GCF_000164805.1 Carlito syrichta
ATCTTTGTCTTGTTCCTGATTATAGAGGGAAAGTTTTCAGTCTTTCACCACTAAGTATGACATGACTTGTGGGTTTTGCATAGATCCTCTTTCAAGTTGAAGAAATTTCTTTCTATTCCTAGTTTGTTGAGTGTTTTATTCATGAAAGTTTATTAGATTTTGTCAAATGTTTTTTCTGTTTATTGAGATGATCGTGTGGTTTTTGTCTTTTATTTTATCAACATGGTATATTATATTATTCATTGAATTTCATATGTTCAACCTTGTATTCCTGGGATGAATCTCATCTGATCATGGTATAGTTTTTTTATATGTGCTCAACTGAGTCTGCTAGTTTTTTGTTGAAGGTTTTCTTGAGTTTTTGTTTTGTTTTTTGCTTGTTTGTTTTGGGTTTTTTTGGTTTTTGCTTTTTGTTTTTGAGTCGAGGTAATATTCTGTACCCCAGGCTGAAGTGCAGTGGTGTGATCACAGCAGCCTCAACCTCATGGGCTCAGGCGATTCTTCCACCTCAGTCTCCTGAGTAGTTGGGACTACTATGCCTGGTTACTTTTTCTATTTTTTGTAGAGACAAGTTCTTACTATGTTGCCCAGGCTGATCTCGAACTCTTGGGCTTACCAATCCTCCTCCTGGGGCCTCCCAAAGTGCTGGAATTACAGGCATGAGCCAGCATGTTGGCTTAAGATTTTTGTATTCATATCCATAAAGGATATGTATCTGTTTCGCTTTCTTGTAATGTCTTTGTCTAGTTTTGATAAATACTGGCCTCATAGAATGAGTTGGGAAGTATTCTCTCTTCTATTTTTTTGAAGAGTTTGTAAATGATTGGTGTTGA
>NW_007015574.1:0-577 GCF_000164805.1 Carlito syrichta
GTTAAGTTGGCTGGCTAGCCAGCTGGCCAGCAGGATGGCTGGCTAGGTAAGCAGCTGAATGTTCCACTCACCAGTTAGAGGGCTTGCTATTTATCCGGGCTTACTAGCCAGGTGGCCAGCCCACTAGCTAGGTAGTTGGCTGCCTCTCCAGCTAGCCAGCCAGGTAGCTAACTAGTTAAGCCAGCTGGCTAGCAGTCTAGCCGACCAAGTAGCTAGCTAGTTAAGTCAGCTGGCTTGCCAGCTAGACAGCCCACAAGCTAGTCAGCTAGATACATCAGCTAGCTAGCCAACTAGCTATATAATTCAGCTAGCAAGTCAGCTAACAATCCAGCTGGTTAGTTAAGTCAGCTAGCTAGTCATGTTGCTAGTCAGTTAGCTAGTTAAGTCAGCTAGCTTGACAGCTAGCTAGTCAGCTAGATGGTTGTCAGTTAGCCAGTAGCCAGAGAGCTAGCTAGTTAAGTAAGAAGTTAGAGAGTTAGCTTGTTTGCAAGCTAGTCATGTCAGCTAGATAGCCAGCAAGCTAGTCAGCTATCTAGTCAAGTCATCTAGCAAATCAGCTAGTTACTTAGCTAACTAG
>NW_007015574.1:1711-3074 GCF_000164805.1 Carlito syrichta
GTGAGATTTTTAGCCGGCTGTCTAGCTAGGTGGCTAGCAAGTTAAGCCATCTGGCTAGCCGGATCACTATCTAGTTAAGTCAGCTAGTTAAGTCAGTTGATTAGCTGGCTGGCTAGCTAGGTGTCTGGCAAGATAAGTCAGCTGGTTAGCAGGCTGGTCAGGTAGGTGGCCAGCTAGTTAAACCAGCTAGCTAGCTGGCTGACCAACAGAGTGGCTGACTTGTTAAGCCGGCTGGCTATCTAACTGTCTAGCCTGCCAGCTGGCTATTTAAACAGAATGGCTAGCCAGCTTTACAGCCCACTAGCAAGCTAGCCAGCTGCCTAGCCAGCTAGCAAATCAGGTATCTAGCTAGTTAAGCCACCTGACTAGTCATCTAACCAACCAGGTAGCTAGATAATTAAGTCAGCTGGTTAGCCTGCTATCCAGCCAAATATCTCTTCAGCTAGTTAAGGCAGCTAGCTAGCCAGTTATCTAGTTAAGTCAACTAGCAAGTCAGTTAACTAGTCAGCTAGCTAGTTAACTAGCCAGTTAGCTAGCTTGCTAGGTCAGATGACTTGAGAGCTAGATAGCTTGCTTGCTAGCTAGATATGTCAGCTAGATAGCCAGCTAGCTAGTTAAGTCAGTTAGCATATCAGTTAGTTACATAGCTATCTAGTGGCCTAGCAAATCAGCTAGCTGGTAAGCTAATTAGTAGGCTTGCTCACTTTCCATCAGGTCAGCTAACTAGTCGGCTCCCTTGCCTGCCTACCAGTCAGCAAATTAGTTGGCTTGCTCACCAGCAAACAGGTCAACTAACTTGTCAGCATGCTCATAAGCGAACAGGACAGCTAACTAGTCACATGCTTGCAAGCTGACTAGTTAAGTCAGCACACCAGTTGATTCACTCGCCAGCCAACTAGTTAAGACATCTCACCAGTTGGCTCACTCACCAGCCAATTAATTAAGTAGGCTCACCTGTCGACTCACTTGCCAGACGACCTGTTAATTCTTCTGACCAGTTGGCTCACTCGCCAGCCAACTAAATTTGGCTGATCATTTAGCTCACTCACAGACCGACTAGTTAAGTCAGCTGACCAGTTGAATCACTAGCAGGCCGTCTAGATAAATCAACTCACCTGTCGGCTCACTTGCTGGCTGACTAGTTAAGTCACCTAACAGGTATGCCGGCTAGCCTGCCAACTAGATAAGTCAGCTAACCAATCTGCCGACTAATAGACCAACTTGTAAGCTGAACAGTTTGCTCAGCTAACTATTCGCCCAGCAAGTTAGGTCAGCTAATAGTTGGCCAACTAGTGGAAGACTAGTTTGGTCAGCAAACCAGCAGGCAACAAATTAACCATGCTAACTAGTGGGGCAACTAGTG
>NW_007015575.1:0-712 GCF_000164805.1 Carlito syrichta
ACGCAGTCATAAAGGACAAAATTATGAACTGCACAGCAACTTGGATGGACTTAGAGGCTGTAATACTGAGTGATCTGTCACAGAAACGAAGAACTAAGTGTCACACGTTCTCACTCATAAGCGGACCTTGAACAACTATCATAATACTATAAGAAAAGTATTGGCAATAGTAGGAAACTGCGGGGAGGTTGGGGATTGGGCAGCAGTGGTAATCTGCCGGGGGAGGGGGGAAACACCTCATCAACAAGGGTACCTGCAAAATGATCATTTGTATACCTAACCTAAATTGTACCTCACACTTTTAAAGTTAAAAAAAATTTTTTTAAATAGTTGCTCGTGTTTTGTACTGTCATTATTAGGTCTTTGACTACTTGGAAAAACCTAAGCCATCTCTAATACAGGTCTAATTTATTTTCTCTCAATAATGCAACATTTTTTTATTTAAAGTCTTTTATTCATCGCTTTGATTAAAGCAATGATTGGAATTTTGAAATGATTTGTGAGCCCACATCTTATTTTATTTTATTTTATTTTATTTTATTTTTTTGAGTTGGAGTCTCACTCTGTCACCCAGGCTGGAGGGCAGTGGCGTGCTCCCAGTCACTGCAGCCTCAACCTGCTGGGCTCCTGCGATTCTTCCGCCTCAGCCTTCCAAGCAACCGGAACTACAGGCACATGCTACCATGCCCGGCTAATTTTTGATTTATTGTAG
>NW_007015576.1:0-564 GCF_000164805.1 Carlito syrichta
GATCTTTCTCCCTAGTCATCACTTACTGCCCCTCAGTGAAATTTCTCTTTTCTCCCGTCCTGTTTCACCGGGACCTAAGACCCCTTCTTCTCTACCCCTCAGACGTTGCATAAGCTTCTGCACCTCACTGGGAAGTTGAGTCTTCATTCCGAAGACTCCCATGTACACATGGCAAATAAATTTGCATACTTTTGCTACTACTCCTCAATCTGCCTCATTCCAGTGATTGTCAGTGAAACTTTAGGGAGCCAACTTGGCCCCCATAGTTTTCATGTATTCAGAAGGATCACCAAAGCCACTCTGCTCTTCTGGAAACAGCGAAGAGAACCCAGAAAACGAATCTGTCTCCAAAAGGTAAAGAATTTCTCACCCACCGGGCTCCCCATCTCCCTCTCTCTGTGGATCCCGTTGAGTGGATGGTAGAAATCATGGTCTCAGCTTTCCTCTTCTAATTCAAGATTAATGAGAGAAAAGGTTTTGTGTGACTTGTTTTAGTGCATGACAGGTGTATTTGGGGGTTTATCATATAAATATTTATATTGTTTGATCTCTTTTCTCTCAGAA
>NW_007015577.1:0-554 GCF_000164805.1 Carlito syrichta
GGGCTTCAGGTAAATTACAGGGTAGGGACTGCCTCAAACTTTCCAGAGACCCTATCTGGCAGGTTGGCCTCTGAGGTGGAGGTTCTGGTTGAGGTCAGGGGGACAGGGTATGGGATGTTTGTAGAAACTGGTGTTAATAGAAAGCCTTGGCAAGTCCCTAGAGCTTAACTCACTGCGTCTGGGTCCTAGGCAAAACCAAGGGGAAAAGAATCTTGGCTCCCTGGAAAGTGACCCAGTTAGCAGAGCTGGCAGTTTTGCTCTGGGAGAGGGTTGGGGAGTTTATTTTATCAGGAAAAAGCCTTGAAACATAGAAACCAAAACAAATACATGACAACTCCCTATACTGGTACCACCTGGATGGCACAGGTACTGTGCTTCCTGAGGTACATATAACCCCTGCCCTCATGGAGCTTCAACCGATAGGAATGCATAAGTATCTTCTGTAAAACAGCTATGTGCTGGCGTTGGAGTACTGAAGAATGGATGTTGGGCATGGCTAGCATGATATAAGACTCTCAAAATGGGTGGAGTTAGGGGGAAAAACAAAAGCAAAC
>NW_007015578.1:0-728 GCF_000164805.1 Carlito syrichta
AGGGGACCTGACATCTCTGCAGTGGGTTTCTCTACATTTTTCCGTATAAGGGGGAGGGGGCAGTAAATGTATGGCTTGCAGAATGCAGGGCCCCGCGAGGCTGTAATTTGTCACCTTGATAGAAGAAACTGTGCAGCAACTCGTGCTTTTCCTGACGTCAGAAGGACAACGGAAATAAAACCTGAGCTCGGCGGCTGGCTGGCCTCATTGTCAGACATCTCGCGCCTGGGAGGTGCTCCAGAAATCTAGGCGAAACAGTCAAGTCTGGGGTGCTGACCAGGTGTGGGCCGCCCCCTCCCCATGCCTCTCCCTCTCCCCGGACATCTCACCTCCACCCTGGATTTAGGTTTCACCCTAGCCTCAAAATAGGGCTTTGCGCTTCAGAGTCACTTCAGGTCTCAGTATGTCGCCCTAAGCAACTGGAAACAGGCCGAGTCTGGTTTGAGGTCTTAATCGTGATGAGGTTTCTTCGCTTTCTTTCCTCCTCAAAAAACGTAGTCAATAAACATTTCCTACTCAGGACTTACTGTGTGACTGTCAGCAACGAACAGGATAAAGTTCCAGCTTCTATAAAGCTTCCCGTCTCATGGGGAAAACAGACTGCAGATATATAAATTTCAGGTGTTCATAGTGCAACGAAGGAATAAAACCGGATGGTGCGTTGGGGAAGGATGCTTGAAATGGAGTGGCCCCCTGGGAGGGCCTGGGTGAGGTGGTGACATTTGTCC
>NW_007015579.1:0-1347 GCF_000164805.1 Carlito syrichta
GCTGGCCAGTCTTCTCACTTGACAGCCGACTAGTTAAGTCAGCTCACCTGTGGCCTCACTCGCCAGCCTACTAGTTAAGTAAGCTAACTGGTCGGTGACTAGCAGACCAACACTTAAGTCATCTAATCAATCGGCAGACAAGTGGGCCAACTTGTCAGCTGAAACGTTAGGTCAGCTAACTTGTGGGCTGACTACTTCTGCTAACTAGTCGGCCAACTTGTCAGCCAACTGCTTAGTTCAGCAAATTAGACAAAGAGTTAAGCAAGCCTACTTGTGGGCCAACTCCTCTGTCAACTAATTAACCCAGCTAACTAGTTGGCTAAGTAGTTGGCTGACTTTTTATGCCAGCTAACAAGTCGGCTGAGTAGTCAACCAACACGTTAAACCAGATAAGTAGTCGGCCAAATTGTCAGCCAAGTTAAGTCAACTAGCTAACTCATTACCCAACTAATTACAAAAGCTTGTTAATACGTTACCAAGTAGTTAAAACATTCAGCTAACTCATTAACCAACTCGTTATGTCAGCTAGCTATCTGAATAGCTAACTAGTTCAGTCAGCTAGCTGAAAGTCAGCTAGCTAAGACAGCTAGCTCACTATTTAGCTAACTATTTAAGTCAGCTACTTAAGTCTGCCACCTAAATATTTAGCTAAATAGTTAACTCAGCTAGCTATTCAGACAGGTAAAAGTTTAGCTAACTGTTTGATTCAGGTAGTTAAGATAGCCAGCTAACTACTTAAGTCAGCCAGTTAAGTCAACTAGTTAAGTAGTTAAGTCAGCTGGGAAAGTCAGCTAGTTAAGTCAGCTTTCTAATTTAGTTAACTGGTTAAGACAGATAGCTAGGTAATTAGCTAATGGGTTGTCAGCAGGTTGAGTCAGGTAGTTAACTAGTTAACTAACGTGTTAAATCAGCTGGTTGAGTCAGCAGGCTAAATTGTTAGCAAATGGCTTGAGTCAGCTGTTTCTGTATGCTAGCTAGCTTAGTTAGCTAACCAGTTAAGTCATTTGGATTAGTAAGCTAGCTAGCTTGTTAGCTAATGAGTTAAATCAGCTGGTTGAATCAGCTAGCTAGCTCATTAGCGAATGAGTTAAGTCAGATGATTAAGTCAGCTAGCTAGCATGTTAGATAACGAGTAGGCTAATTACGTAGCCATCTGGTTAAGTCAGCTAGCTAGCTAGGCAGCTAATGATGTAAGTCAGCTTGTTAGCTAGGTAGTTAGGTAGTTAGCTAACTTCTTAAGTCAAGTGGCTTGCTAGGTGGCTAGCTAGTTAGCTAACTATTTAAATCAGCTGGCTAGCTAGGTAACGTGCTAGTTAAGTCAATTAGTTAAGTCAGCTGACTAGTCAG
>NW_007015580.1:0-1239 GCF_000164805.1 Carlito syrichta
CTCCACATTAACTGGCATTTCCATATCCCATACCACCCACAATCATCCGGAAAGGTTGAGTGAGCCAATCGCACTCTCAAAGACACTCTCACCAAATTATCCCTCGAACTCCATCGAGACTGTGTCTCCCTCCTCCCACTGGCCCACTTCCACATGCGAGTCCTCCCCAAAAAACTGTCTCAACTCTCACCATTTAAAGTTATGTATGGCCGCCCAGCACTCCCTCTGGGAATCTCAACCTCAACCCCTCTAACAACCACTCACATGCTCTACCCCCTCTTGTCTTTTATTCGTTCCCACATTTGGAAATATCAAAACCTCCTTTTACCTGTTTTGTCCAATGGCCAAATCCCACTTCCTCTTATTCCTGGACAATGGGTCTGTTTTTCCAGCCCAGAAACTAAAACCCATCTTAACCCAAAGTGGTCTGCACCTCTTCAAGTAGTTTTGTCCACTCCCATGGCAGCAAAACTTATCATGGCCCAGTGTCAGGTTACTCCATGGATCCACATCTCCCGTCTTAAACCTGCTACTCCTCCTTCTCACCCCACCCATAACAGTACCTATTCACCCACCTCCAGGTAACTGCTGTTTCAAACTTTTCAAATCAAAGTCTTAACCTCCTGTTACTTAATAGTTACCAGCCCATCCCAGCAAAAAAATCCGGTGATGTAATACCCAAAACTTTCATCTAATTTTTCTTTTAAATATGTTCTCTTTCAGGTTCTCTATTTACCTCCACAGTCTACTCCAAGACAGCTGGTTACTACCGCCCTCGTGCCCACTGGAGGACTGACCGGAACAAGTCGCCATTCTACATTTACAAGGAACTTTCCTGGAACTCTCACCAAAAATCTTCACCTTCGGTGCCTACCTCTGGACCCTGTTCTGGCTGGTTCTGTGCCCTTCTCCCACCCCACCCCACGACACCCACAGCCAGCAGGAAGCAGCCAGAAAGAGTAACGATGCCCGTCTCCCAAACAAACAGAAAAAGTGGGAATGAAGGGTGCAGGGAACAGTCAGAAGGGCGTCCCCAAGATGGCACTGCCACACAAAGGCAATAAAGGCCTTAAGCTACAGCTTCTCCCCATACAGTTTTGCACGTGCATGCGAAGTTTAAACCTGCGTGCAAATAATTTCTCCCTATAGGAATACTGCCTCATAGTCTCCTTCAATAAAGCCCAAGCATGGCACTGGCCAGCCCCAGCCAGGCCCATAAATACAGCCCTCTCCCTCTCT
>NW_007015580.1:1458-5776 GCF_000164805.1 Carlito syrichta
CGGCCTGAGCCAAGATGGCGCCCGGGACCTCTGCCAAGTCCCATGATTAGGCGCATGATATACCGCCGGGCCCTCCTTCACTGCACACTGCGCAAGTGCAATGCTGCAGAGCCTATGAACTGCTGACACGCTGGAACGGGACTTGTGGGTGGAGACCAAGGGATATAAGTACGGGACAATGGGGAAGAGGGAAGAAGAAGCTAGAAGAAGAAAGAATAAGAAGCTGGCATGGTGTAAAGGCTGAATAAACCGCTTTGAGAAGAACACGTTGTTGTTGCCTCCTTCCTGCTGGTCAGGGGTGAGTGACACTCTTGGTCCCTAACGGGTGTGGAGTTGTTACTGGCGCCTAAGTTCTTTCAGATCTCATACAGATAGACCAAGATGTGAGTTTGAGGGCCTCTGATGTCACCAGTACAAGTACAAAAGAAGCCAGAACCTGGCATTGTGATCATCACAGGAAGCACAGGAGAGTGAAGGGTGATGGTAGGGGAGGGCAGATTTAAAAAAAAAAAAAAATCACATTTATACACAAATCAGGATCTCTTTCTTTTCATGGGGTTGTATTCGCTATGTGACCAGTCTGGGCAACATAGTAAGATCATGTCTCTACAAACAAACAAACAAACAAATCAAAAACTCCAGGTTAGGGGTAGACCTCTGTAGTCCCAGTGTCCCAGCTACTCTGGAGGCTGAGGCAGAAGGATTGCCTGAGTTCAGAAGGTCGAGGCTGTAGCAAACTGTGATCATGTCACTGTGCTTCAGTCTTGGCAACAGAATGAGATCCCGACTCAAAAAGAAAAATAAATTGTAGAACTTATAACATCGACTGCCAATTAGAATGTGTTGAATGGATTTTCGATTATTATGTAACTTTTTGAGAGTTATTTTATTACATGAATAGAGATAATGTCATATTCTTTCATGGAATGCTTTTACATATTCAATAAAAACTTACAGAATGAATATTTATGTCTATATCCAAACATTTAGAATATAAGAAAAATTGTCAACAGTTGGTTGTATTTAAAAGCTTGAAAATTAAACTTTTGTATTTCCATTTAATACTGCACAATATACTTTTTAAAAAGAGAGAATGCAGTAATATGAAGAAAAAGTAGCAGGATAAAAATGTGTTGTATACATTATGGTCTGAACTATAGAGAAAAATATGTGGAAAAAAAGACAACAACTCTAACTTCGAACTTCTGAACTACTTGATATTTACAAGATAGGAAAAAGTGCTCTTAAAAATATTTCCAGATTTTATGCAGTGAACTTGCATTGTTTTAAAAACTTTATATAAAAACGAGAAAATTGTTTTCTTTGCTACTATCAACCGGTATTCTATCTGAGAGAGATGCTTCTCTTTTGAAAAAAATATTTGACCATAAGTTTTTCATTTAGTGCACCTTCTATTGTTCCCTATTGATTGGAAAGATATTTGGGTTCTGTTTTTCATAGACACACATTCTCCCAAAGGCATGCAAAGGGATCAGTTCAAAGATTGATCTGAGATCTCCATGGACCTGTGCAGAGTGAGGGAGGAAGAAGGAGGAGGAGGAGGAAAAGGAGGAAGAAGAGAGGAGTCTAGGTCATGGTTTTGAAGTTCCAATGGCCCACTGGCACCACTGCTGGTATTGGACCCTCTACTGACTCTTTTATGCCCTAGCCACCTTTTTGCATAAAGGTTAGATGTCTGTGTGATACATTATGTAAATCTGAGTCTTTTACCTTTCTCCCCACCTCCTATCATGGTCCTTGTCTCAAGGAAAGGGAGAGCCCTGCGGTGACTGTGAGCTCTGAGTTTACCCTGTGCGAAGAAACAGCTGCTATAACTGCTTGCAGGACCCATGAACAAGTGTCCAGGGTACATTAACTTGAACCATGTGTCCTTCAGGTTTTGGAGAAGATCCACAGTGCCTCCTTGTGGTATTTTGGGCTCAAGGTTATGATACCCCTTTTATTCAATAACTTTGTGACACACTGTATTTTCCAGGGCACACCACATTCATTGCTTGTCTCTTTGCTGAATGTTGTTTGTACTTCTTTCTGTAATTGTTATAGAAAGTCCAAGTCAGTCAGGCTCGGTGGCTCAGCCTGTAATCCCAATGCTTTGGGAGGCTGATGTGAGTGGTTTGCCTGAGTCTGTGGGTTCAAGACCTGCCTGGGCAACTTGGCGAGACCTCATCTCTACAATAAAATAAAAAAAATTAGCTGGGCATGGTAGTGCACGCCTGTAGTTCCAGCTACTTGGAAGGCTGAGGCAGAAGGATTACCGGAGCCCAGACAGGTCAAGGCTGTGGTGGCCGGGAGCATGCCACTGCACTCCAGTATGGGTGACAGAGTGAGATGTCAACTCAAGAAAAATAAATAAATAAAATTAAGAAAAAAGAAAGTCCAAGTCATTGTATTCTAATTTCAATGCTACCTGGTCTTAATTGTCTATCTGAGAGTTTTGAGTGATTACAGAAGTTATAAATTCATGACCATCTGAACAATCATCCTAGCTTGGTCTTCCAAAGTGTTGGGATTACAGGTGTGTGCCGTTGCTTGTGACCCCTATTTTCTTGAGCCCAAAATGAATCAAACTCTGATTTAGTGCAGGATTCTCCTTGATGAGTACTGTCAGGTGACAGTAGTCACTTTTATGAAAATGTTTCACAGATTTATCTTGGTACATTCTAATGGCTTTTCAAAAAGGAAGTTTTCAGTAACATATATTTTGCTTTTTGTAGCAGCAAGTCATGAAACTATGACAGCCCAAGCTAACATTTTCTGTGAGAGGATCAATATATTTTTATGTGAATGGTGGATCTGTTTTTGACAGTTTAATGGCCATTAGCCTGTGACATGTACAAACTATGAAAATGAGTATGGTTGTCCATGTCTCAACAAAAGTTAAAAAATTATGAAGTTCAGGAAAACATAAATGATCTTTAGAGGACTTCTGGCAAGATGGCAACAGGGCAACCCAGTCTGTGAAAACCTCTGCAAAGGAGAACTGCAGTGGGTCTCTGACTCTCGCCCCGGGGGCTATGGACCCCAACATCGCAGGCTGCTCTTCATAGGGAGCTTGGCTGTTACCACTGCTGGAGCATCGCAGTGGTCTGGACAGCCACTGCAGTGCAGATGCCTGCCGCAGCCGCCACAGCTGCCGCAGCTGCCGGTAGCACATCACACCACCCGAGCCAGAGGTGATCCACAGCTTCAGTCCTTGAAGCCCCTTCAGGGAAGATCTGGGATCGCTGCCACCTCTCCTGCGACCATGACATCCTGCCCACCGTAAGTCTCCTGCCGTCTGCCCTGAGGCAGGCAGCCATTTGGCCATCTTCAGCCTCCACCATCCCTGTCAGGCCCCACTCCCTCTGGGGCAAGCAGCTGAGATAGCACCACCTGCTGGTGATTCAAGGTAACAACATGGAAACGTGAGAAACAAGCTTGATAAAGACATAGGCCAAAGTGGTGAACAGAGGGTGACCTGAACTGTCCTTCACATCAGACCAGGGGCAACTGACCCTAACTGCAAACTAATTTACCAGCTTTAAAACAAAACTAGAAATCAGACCTAAAAGGACATTGGACTTAAACAAAATGTCTCAGAGTGTGCTTCATTGATTCTGTTAGTTTAATGACTTAATTCTATTCCTACTGTATTGTTCCTTTTTTTCTTTTTTCCTCTTCCCTTTTCTTCTCTTTTCTTCTCTCTGTAAACCATATCTTTGTATAGAGGAACAGCACACTAATAAGGTTGTTTGTTAGCTTGTATGTTAGCATCACTATATGTTTTATTTTTATTTGTATGAGAGTTGGTTCATCTGTAGCTGTGGTCTATTGTTTTTATCTGTTTCACTATACACCTCTCTCTCTATTTGTTGGCACACTCGTTTGTTTCCCCCCTTACTCCTCTATCTCTCCACCCCCCTCTTCAACCCACTGTCTGCTCCATTCTCTCCCCTCTGCTAACCACATTTTATTTCAGGGAGTAAACCTACAGCCCCACTGCACGGACAGATTCCAAGGCAGTGGGAAGTGGGTTCCAGATTATTCACACACCTGTCAGCAAATACCAGGACCTGCAGACAGATTTTGAATCACAGCTCCCCCCCTTAAGTACAAATGAAGACAAACCAAAAGAAGAATATAGATCTCACACAGACCCCTGGGAGATCAGACACTGAGAAAACAGATTCTGGAACACAAACAATGAAAAGCCCCCAGAATGACTGGTTACATGCAACAAACCCAGACATCAAGACATTAATGGAGAGAATTTAAAAAATTGAGGAGAGACAAGAGGGAAATAGGAAGGAGCTGATGT
>NW_007015580.1:6386-7454 GCF_000164805.1 Carlito syrichta
AATTTCAACCAAAGAATAACCTACCCAGCCAAACTGAGCTTCATTAGTGAGGGAGAATTGAAATCTTTTCCAGATATGCAATCCCTAAGAACCTACACTATCACCAGACCACCTCTACAAGAAACACTTAAGAAAGTACTGAACACAGAAGAAAAAGAAAAAAGAAGAACAACATTCTTCACACGAGTACAGGCAAAAGATTAAAAACACACATGAACCAACTCCAAAACCAAAAGAAAGACAACAAACAAACAGGAACAACTCTGTAAGAACCTTATGACAGGGATCAACTCTTGCATTTCAATTATTAGCCTAAATGTGAATGGACTAAATGCACCACTGAAAAGACACAGAATGGCAAAATGGATAAAATATCATCAGGCAACAATCTATTGCCTTCAAGAGACTCACCTCACTAGAAAGGACACCCACAGACTCAAAGTAAGAGGATGGGAAACAAACTTTCAGGCGAATGGAAAAGAAAGGAGGAGTAGCGATCTTAATTTCAGACAAAATACCCTTCAAGCTATTAAAAATCAAAAAAGATACAGAAGGCCACTACATAATGATAAAAGGCTCAATCCATCAACAAGAAATATCTATCCTAAACATATATGCACCCAACATAGGTGTGCCAACTTTCATAAAGCAACTTCTAGGAAAACTAAAGAAGGATATTGACTATAACACCATCATAACTGGGGACTTTAATATCCCACTCACAACCCTAGACAGATCATCAGGACAAAAAATCAGCAAGGAGATCCGGAATCTCAATGTGACTTTGGACCAAATGGACTTAATTGATACCGACAGAACACTCCATCCAAAGACCACAGAATACACATTCTACTCATCACCACATGGAACGTATTCAAAGATCGCCCATATAATTGGCCATAAATCAAGCATAAGCAAATTTAAAAGAACCAAAATTCTACCATGTACCTTCTCGACCACAGTGAAATAAAAATAAACATTGACACTAACAAAGTCCCACCAAAACCCACAAAGACGTGGACACTAAACAGCATGATGCTAAACAACTCCTGGGTCAATGATGAAATC
>NW_007015581.1:0-2013 GCF_000164805.1 Carlito syrichta
TCATGACGTAGAAACCGAAGTCCACAGACCTTGCATAATTAGTCTCCAATCAGGTCTGCAGTGATGTCAAGGGACAGGGGTGCTTGAGATTGGTTGGTTTGTATTTAGTTTTGTGCGAGCTCGAGCTTAGTTGTCTGTGATTGATGGGAAATGGCTAAACGGGCAGAGTGAAACGCCAGATAAGCTAAGTTTACACAATCACTGTGCATAAATTAACTTTGGCATGCGAGCAGGAGGTTTGAAACAACACAAAACCCACCAGGAGAGTGGCTGGTGCCACAGAGTTTACCATAATCTAAGCAAAGGAATGTCCGGAAGGGGCTTATTGTTTAACATTTACACCCCGTTGCAAAAGCAGAAGAAGCCAACATGACAATTGGGATAAACAAAAGCTTAACAAAGTTCTAAGTACAAACACTGCTTAAAGCATTGTATAATTTTACAATCACAGTCACCACCAGGCACCCAGCATGTGCCTGGTCCTACGGGGTCTGAGGTAGGATTTAAAATACTAAGAATTCATAAAATATAGTGAACGTGAGGTAGGGATATATAAAATACAATGAATGTGAGGTAGAAATTCATACAGTCTCTCACTCTGTGTTTATGCTTCTTCCTCATGATTGTGCAGGTGAGCTTCCACCCCAAACCCAGCATGCACAGAAGAGTATCTCATGTAGGGTTACAGTGTCTCTGAGCTTCAGTCTTCCCATCCAGAGGGTGGAAACAGAGGACCTCTTGCCCTTCTTCCCCAAGTGTCATACTCTAGAGGCAGGAGCATGTGGCCTGAGGGCTGAGCACCACCACCCTCCAGGCAAAACAGAAATGGGAGTTATATGAGTTATGATTCTGGAAGCCAGGTGTCAGTGAGCCCACTGACTCCTGTTGATGAGTGGAGCTGACTTCATATTGTGCCAGTGCTAGTGATGAAAGTCTGGGATACTGGGAGGCTGAAAGTGTAGATGACTGTGAGGCTGTCAGGCTGGGAGGCTAGAAGCCTGGGAGGCTGAGATCCTAGAAAACTGGAAGACTGGAAGGTTGAATGCTGGGAGGCTGGGAGGTTAGAAGGCTAGAAACTAGGAGGCTAGAATACTGGGAGTCTAGGAGACAGGAAGACTGGGAGGCTGGAAGGCCAGGAGGCTGAGATGCTAGAAGCTTGGAAGACTGGAAACCTGGAAGGCTGGAAGGCTGAGAGACTGGAGGGCTGAAAGGCTGGAGGGCTGGGAGGCTAGAAACCTGGAAGATTGGAAGACTAGAGGCTGGAAGGCTGAGAGGCTGGAAGGCTGGGAGGCTAGAAGCCTGGAAGGCTGAAATCTGGAAGGCTGGAAGACTGAAGAGCTAGAAGTTTGGGAGACTAGAAGACTGGGAGGCAGGGAGGCTGGGAAGCCAGGTGGCTGGCCACTATTACAGGTCAGATAGATGCCTTAGTCTTCAATGTGTACCCTTCAGCCTCCTCTGCCTCTCTCTGTTTTGGTCCCTCCCTGTGAAGTAGGGTCCGAGCGGTTAAATAATGGCCCACCGACTCAATTTTAACAAAGGAGATGTTTATTAGTCAAGGCTCTGCCAGCTGGCGACTGCTTGCAGGAAGAGAATTCCAAGCAAGACGGCCCTGAGTCGCTACTCAGAGCTTTCTTACTCAGAGCTTTCTTACGTAGTCCTAGCTTACATCTTGGTTAGCTAAAGTTAGAGTTGGACATTTTCCAGAGCTCTTATCGCAATATTCTGCTGACATCAGCAAGTGAGCGAGTTTACAGAAGCAGATGTGCTAACTATGCAAGTGTGGCGGGTAAGGATACAATTAATCTTGCAGTGTTTACAGAGGAAAAAAACTTCAAAAAGTCTCCAGGAAGGGAGTAATGTTTGTTTCAAGGCTGAAGCCATTTCTTTGATTCCCTCGCCCTTATAATCCGAGGGGCAGAGGCTCCTTCTTTTCCCTTTCACATTCCCCCCTTGCAGTTGTGCAGAGAGTCAAATCATTGACTCTTCAGACAAGGGGGTGTAGTGGGACCTGGG
>NW_007015581.1:2873-9432 GCF_000164805.1 Carlito syrichta
ACAATGGCTTATCAGTAATGTCCACTGAGTTCTTAAGCTGAATCCTTAATTTTCTGCCGTTCGTTGATCAGTTAGCCTCCGGTGTGTGACTGAAGCAGGACTTGAAGTATTCTCAGGCTTTTAGAGCAGGGCTTGGGAAATTTTGACTTTCTGGACGGTCAGCTTAAGGGGTGTTGCCAACTCTGCAGTGCACTTCCAGTCCTATTCTGCTATAATAGATTCGAGGAAATACTTCAGCTACTTTGACTGCAGTCGGGGTAGATAATAGAACAGTAAATGGCCCCCTTTAGAGGGGCTTTAGAGGTTGTACATTTCACTCTTTTATCCATACCATATTACCTGGTTTAAAAGAATGGGCATTGGTAGTTAAACTAATTGGCAATCATCTTTTGACTTGACAATGGATGGCATTTAGAACCAAACCTAAGGCTTGCATTTGCTGTTTTAGAGTAGGACTTTTTAAGTTTTCTTTTTAAGTTTCCCTGTATGCTCTTAATGAGAGGGGGTGGCCACCCATAAAGAATTTTAAAAGGTGAGAAACCTGTTTAATTTATTTAAAGTCCTGTTTTGGGGTGTTTTCCCATAGCAGGGGCTTTTGTCCATCCCCCTGTGAGGCTTCATAGAGGGGTTTTATCATGATAGAGAAGATAGGCATTTAAATTTTATAGACTATTATAGAAATAGGACTACCCTTAGGGTTTTTTTGTGTGGTTTTTTTTTTGTTGTTGTTGTTGTTGTTTTTAACAGTTGTTAGTTGGGTTCTTTCTTTAATTTTTAGTAGCACTTACTCCCCTGGAGTGTTTGAGTTTCTTCTGGTTTAAAGTGTCTAGTGAAAAAGTTTATAAACTGTGATTAAAATTTGTCCCAAATGGACAACACATTTTCTTTTTTCTTTTTTTTAACGTTTGTGGTCCTCTTTCCTTCAGAGGTGTAGGGAAAAGGCCTACTGTTAAACAATTTTAAAGGTGTAACAAATTCCATTTCAGGGACTTGGATTCTGAGTGATGCAATACAAAATACCTAAGTTTAGTTTACTTGTGTCTTTAAAAGTTTTCTAGTGATTATTATGCTAAACCTCAAATTGAAGGATTGTACTGTCTTAGTTTTACATTTGATGGAGTTTTCCCTGGATTTGCCAAGGGACGGGATATGTTGCCGCTTGGCCTGCAGTAGAAACGTTTGAATGCCTTTTAAAACCTACCTATAGGAAATTTATTTATGTCTAGCCTGTGCTAGCTACCCTGTCTTAATTATTTATTCTTTAGAGATTTTTGATCCCATAAATATTTGGGGTGCTGAGGGGTGAAGGTCCGTCTTCTGTAATTTCTTCAGAACTGATAATAGGCGCAGTCCTGCATAGTCAGAGATTGAAAATCTCTCCTTGTCTGACCTGAGGCATCCAGATTTGTTTCAGTAGTGGCAGTTTGCAGGCACTGGCTGGAATTCTTGCATGACCCGGGCATGAAATTACTGGATTCTAGCTTAATAAAAGGAATAAAGTCAGGCATACATTTTGACAATTTTAGGCAGTGGCTGATTACCTTTTGTACAAAAGTTACAAGGTCTGAAGTTATTAGCATAACTTAAATGATAAACTTTAATTTCTGTGACTTTATTACAAGTACCAGCATTTGTATTTCTGGACTATAATGGTAGCCAGACAGATTGTTTTAGACTATAACTTGAACTAGGCACTCAAGTAAATCTTATATAAAATTTGAAGAGAAATTCAAAAATGTTTGGAGACTTGCATCCAGAAATGACTTTATTATGCCTAGATTGTTTATAGAATTTTTTCTGTATATATTTTTTCCATAAACTTTTCTTACACCATTTTGGCACACTTATATTATTTTATTTTTGTTCTTTAACCCCTTTTTTAAAAAATTCTTAGATAACTATTTACTTTATTATAGGACAGAAATTTACCATATAAGACTTCCTGTTAGATAAAAATATCCTTTTTCTTACATTTCTTCTTTTTTGTTTTCTTACTAAAACCTTATTTGTATACTAACAACACTTTTTATATTTTTTCTTTGCTTTTTGCTTTCCCTTTTTTTTTTTTTTTTTGAGTTGGAGTCTCACTCTGTCACCCAGACTGGAGTGCAGAGGCTGCCCCCGGCCACCACAGCCTCGATCTGCTGGGCTCCAGCGATCCTTCCACCTCAGCCTTCCAAGTAGCCAGAATTACAGGCATGCGCTACCACGCCCAGCTAATTTTTTTTTTAATTTATTGTAGAGATGAGGTCTCGCTGCCCAGGCGGGTCTCGAACCCACGGGCTCAGGCAATCCACTCACCTCAGCCTCCCAAAGGAGTGGGATTACAGGCTGAGCCACCGAGCCCGGCTTTGCTTTCCCTTTTTATTTATTTATAGATAACCTTTTACAGTTATAATTTGAATTCACCTTTTAGTAACTGTTAGGTGAAATATTTAACTTTTGTAACACCTTTAATTCCACTAGAGAGCAGGTTTTAGGAGTAAGAAGTATGAGCACAAGGGCTAAAAACTTAGCCTTGGTATTAATTAAGAAATTAATTTGGACCCCAGCCACATTTATATAGACCTAAGCATTTTCTGGGTTGATGGCAAACAAAACACTGCATTGGGCCGTGCCCCTCCCCCTTCAGTCAACAGGCACCATCACGGACCTAGGTGTCCCTCCACTTCGGGAGAGGCCACACCATCTCTTTCAGTGGCTTTTTAATCCGGATGTTGGACAAAATCCTGGGGGCTTAAGAGCAATTGTGCTTTAGGTGCCCAGTTTGGCCACATTCATAGCGGTTGACACCATCCTTCTTAGCAGGTTTATTCTTATCAGGCCTCTTTTGAGTGGCTGGAGCTTTGCTTTTAGTGGCAACTGCCAATAGGTCTGTTTACCTTTTCTTTGACTGGTGTTCATTTTGAAGTTCTTTTTCTTTTTTTTCTTAATGTTTCAGTTTTTAAGATCTTCAGAGGTTTTATATAATTGGGAATTTGGTATTCATAGTCCTGAGTTAAGCCTCTGGAGTTAGGCATTTAACATTCTATAGGATATAATCTTGTTTGCAAAGTAGTGAAATAAATATTTTTTTGCCTCTGCATACAGAACTTTTGACTATTTATTTTATTATTTTTATTATTATTATTTAAATTTTAAACCACGAAATCTTAATTTGCTTTAGTTATTTAAAGTCTGTCCCATTGGGCTGTTTGAGGGTACAGATTATTACATATTTTCTTGGTCACGTTTTTTGAAAACCAAGAATTTGTTTTAAACGCTTGCAATTAATTTCTCAAAGGAGAATTTTAAAACAAACAAATAGCTAAATAAAAATCATAAACAGCAATGGTAGGAATTCCTGGAACCCTGATGGCTTCTTCCAGGCTGAGTGTTCTCATCCTTCCTTGAAGCCCCCTTTTTTTGCTTCATGACTTTTCAATGATGTCTACAAAATGGCCTGGTACAAAACCTTTTTAGAGTGAACAGACCACGTAGATGTAAAATGATCTGTTTTTACTTATTCCTAATTAGGAACAGGCAAAATTGTTAAAACAAACAAACAAACAAAAACCTCATGAATTGCTAAACAATAGTCTTAGTTGTAAGATGTGGACAATTCAATGAAAGTGATTAGGTCTCACTTTATGCTCCACAGAGTGTGCCTAGTACTTGACCTGTCCCTTAGGTGAAATACTGAGCTTACAAGGTGACTTAATCAGGTGGGAATGGCCAGTTCCCATGCCTTACTAAGTCCTGCAAAGTATTTGGCATTTAAAGCTTCACCAATCTTGTAAGAGGTGTGCTAGTTAAGCATAGCCAAAAAGGCAGGCAGTAGTGTTATTTAGCATTACAATATAAAGGTAGGGACTCAGTATACATTACACGACTCTAAGAGACTTTCCAACAGTTTTACAGGGGCAAGCAGTTGACTGCGATTTTAGGCAAGGCCTAAACCTTTAGAAACAGATTTACTTTTAACTAACCTGGCCTTTAGCATTTGAAAACAAGAAGTTTATTTAGTTCCTTAGTTGCCAGAGAAAGATTACAAAATTATTTTTTCCAAGTTTAGCATTAACTTGCGCTGAGTTAGCAAAAGGCTAAGTAGCATATAAGAGATATTTCTATTTTTTTTACAGTTGGATTAGAAAGGCTAACTAGCATATAAGAGATATTTCTATGTTTTTTTACAGGTGCACAAAGGCATCTGTGTTTCAAAGTAGGCAGAGGTGTCTCAATTTTCTTTCTCTCCTTAGGAAGCTCATTGAAAAGGACCTCAGTTCCCCAATCACTTATAGCATTCAGAGATAAAATCTGATTTCACAGCTGGGCTGGTAGGCCTTGGACCCACCCTGGCTTCATTAAATGCAAAGAACTACATTGAAGTGATGGAAAGTTAAAAAACAACAAACAGCTTATCAGAAAAGCTTGGTAACATAGGGACACTCTGTCTCTACAAAATATGAATAAAGAAGTAGTCAGGTGTGGTGGTGTGTTTGTGGTCCCAGCTAGTCTGGAGGCTGAGTCAGGAGAATCCTTTGTGCCCAGGGGTTCAAGGCTATGATTACACCACTGCACTTCTGTCTGGATGACAGAGTGAGACCCTGTCTCTAAAACAAATTACAAAACAAGGAAGGAAGGAGAGGGAGGGAGGGAGGGAAGGAATGAAATAAGGAGGAAGGGAGGGAGGGAAGGAGAGAGGGAAAGAAAGGAAGGAAAGGAGGGAGGGAGGGAAGGAGAGAGGGATAGAAAGGAAAGAAGGAAGGAAGGAAGAAGGAAGGGAGGGAAGGAGAGAAGGAGGGAGGGAGGGAGGGAAGGTGAAAAGAGGAAGGGAGGGAGAGAGGAGAGAAAGAAAGAAAGAAAAGGAAAAGAAAAGAAAGCAAGTAAGGACAAGTCAAAAGTCTAAAACACCCAGAAAGACAAGCAGGCAAGCTCACCTTGCAGGGAGGCCCTGTGGGCTGAGAACTTTTCCTGGCACCACCCCCAGTGTGTCTGGGGTTTTGGGAACAGCAGTCCCAACACATGCACCATGGGAACGGAATAGCAGTCCCAACATATGCATTCAAAGTGGCCCCATCCAGTTTGAATCAGGGCCCAGGACACAGGACTCTTCTGCCTTGGAATATGCTTATCTGCCCGGGACCTTCTATGGATTCTGCTTGCATAATCCCAGGGGACAACCCGAGGCTGCCACTCAGGGACATAAGCCTGATGGCCCAGGCTTTCAGAAAATAGCTCTCCCTGCTACAGTGGAGACAGGCCACTTATTGTCTCTCACACCCAGGAGCAGCAACTCTTGTTTGGTTCCCAAGGTGCTCTTCAGAAATATTTGCTTAAATTTTACTCCTCGAGGGGTTCATGATTGAAAACAGCTGCTCACAAATGTATGTGCTGCCCCAAAGTGATGCCATAGATAAGCCATCCTTGTGAACTTCAAAATGGAACTATGCATGGGGTCATGAAGAAAATAAACACTAAAAAACACCTAATGTTTAAAGAGTTTCTGGGGCTGCACCATTAGCTGTCCTGGGTTGCATGAGGCCTGCAGGCTGTGAGTTGTATATGCTTGGTCTAAAGTGGCTCTGTTATCTTTAAACAATGGGATTCCTACTCCAGCAAGGGAAGCAGGGCCCTAAAGAGCCCCCTGAGGTGACTCCCTCTCCATGTTGCCCCATTCCACACTTTGGCTCTGTTCCTAGTCCCTCAGAAATGACCTTGCCCCAAGGCAAGGACACTAATTTTGACTTTCAATCCATGAACAACTCCGGGAAAATTTTTTCTTTTTATATTTAAAAGAAAAATAAAATGAGAGAAGACTAAGAAGTCAAGAAAGTATATAGAGAGATGAAAAGAATATGAGGAAATTCTTGAGAGTTTCAGGGATGATCTGGTCTCTCATCATACCATCATTATCAATTATTATTATAGTAGTTATTATTATTATTTTGAGTCGGGATCTCATTCTGTTACCCAGGCTGGAGTGCAGGGTCAGGATCATGGTTCACTTCATCCTCAACCTCCTGGTCTCAGGTGATCCTTCCACCTCAGCCTCTGGAGTAGCTGGATGACAGGTGGACACCATCACATCTGGCTATTTTTTTAGAATTTTTACAGAGATGAGGTCTCACTTTGTTTCCCAGGTTGGTCTCGAACTTCTGAGCTCAATCAATCCTCCCACCTTGGCCTCCCAAAGTGCTGAGATTACAGATATGAGCCATTTTACCTGGCCCATCACAATATTTATGAGAATGAAACAGGGGAATCAGCCTAAATGTCTCAAAGAAAAGGATTAAGTAGACTTGTATCAAATCACCCAAAGGAAAAAATATGCAGGCATTAAAAACCAAATTTCAAACAATTTAGCAATCTGAACACGTTTATATCATAATGCTGAGTAAGAAAATATGGAAACTGACTACATTTAATCCCAATCCTGAAAAAAATTTTATACATATATATATAATTATATATGCATGTATGTGTGTATTTAAAAAATGAAACTTCTGATGATCACTAAGCCTGACCCCCTCGAGTAACTAGACACAGTGTAGTTGTCACCGTGGTGTGTGTGTGTGTG
>NW_007015582.1:0-530 GCF_000164805.1 Carlito syrichta
ACTCATCACACAGTAATATTGTCTCTATGGAACAATTAAAATCACAAATCACGTAGACTACAATGAACGCTCACACTACTAGCTGTCTGCCAACATCTTCTGTGCAGTATATTGTTACTGTACATTTTTTATCTCGTCCCCACCTTCACTTCTTCTTTCCCATTGTGTATCTAATACCTTTTCCCTCATTCCTTATCCTATTTCTTAACTATTAAAGTGTGGGATCTGAAGGATCAAGAGAATGCAGTTAGGTTGAGGACAACCTTCTCCAGGCCTACTGGCCCAAGGTGGCAACAAGCCTTCACCTGTGGTGAGATTATTTGACTCACCATTACTCCCAGAGAGGGGCCTGGGCCACAAAAGCACCATGCATCCTGTCTCTATGAGCTGAGTCACAGGTATTGATCTCCTTTTTTCTCTCACCCCCCAGGCCCTGCTTTCAACTGATCAGTGGGAGAGAAATGCACAATAGAACGATGTGATCATTCAGGATGCTGTGACATGTGCAACTTGCAGTAAAGGCTTGACAC
>NW_007015583.1:0-634 GCF_000164805.1 Carlito syrichta
CATAACTAGGGTGTTTAACTAGCTAGCTAACTGGTTAGCCAGCAGATTTAACAGCTAGCTGCCCAGCTAGACAGCTGAGTAGCCAGCTGACTTAACTCACTGACTTAACCAGATAGCAACGTGATTTAACTAGCTGACTAAACTAGCTAGCTACCTAGCTAGCCAGCTGGAATAGCTAGCTGGCTTAACTAGCTAGCAACCTAGGTAGCCAGCTGAATTACCTAGCTGACTAACTAGCTAAGTAGCTGATATGACTTGCAGACTTATATAGCTAGATTCCTTGCTAGACAGCTGACTTAACTAGATGAAATAACTAGCTAGCCTGATGTCTAACCATCTGACTTAACTATTTACCTAACTAACCAGCTGGATAGCCAACTGACTTAACGGGCTGAATTAACTAGCTAGACAGCTCATTGCTACGTGATTTAAGTAGCTGACTTAACCAGCAATTCAGTTGACTAGAGAGTTGCCTTAAATAGCTGGATACCTATCTAGCCACCTGGCTAGCCAGCTGACTTACCTAGCTGATTTAAGCTAGCAAGTTGGCTAGCCAGCACACTTATCCAGCTAGCTACCTACCTAGCCAGCAGGCAAGCTTGCTGATTAGCTAGCTGAATTGAACAGTCAACCT
>NW_007015584.1:0-926 GCF_000164805.1 Carlito syrichta
TATTCGGCTGATTGGTTAGCTGACTTAACTAGTTGGCTGCCTAGTAGGCAGAACGTTAAGTTGACTTTACTCGTCGGCCAGTGAGTGAGCAGACAGGTGAGCTGACTTAACTAGTTGACTGGTGAGAGAGCCAACAAGTCAGCCGAATTAACTAGCCTGCTGGTGAGTGAGCCAAAGCATGTGCTGCCATAACTAGTCTACTGGCTAGTGAGCCAACCAGTGAGCTGACTTAACTGGTCAGCTGGTGAGTGAGCTGACTAGCAGAAATGTTGACCTGCGAGCAAGCCAACAAGTTAGTTGACCTGTTGGCTGGTGTGTGAGATGACTGGTTGGCAGGCAAGCAAGCCTACTTGTTAGTTGACCTAATGGAAAGTGAGGGAGCCCACTAGTAAGCTCACCAGCTACCTGAGTTTCTAGCTGATTAGTTTGCTAAGTAACTAGCTGATTTGCTAGCTGACTTAACTATCTAGCTGACTATCTAGCTGAATAGCTAGCTGATTTAACTAGCTAACTGACTAAGAACCTGACTAGCTAACTGACTTAACTAGATACCTGAATAGTTAGCTGACTTGCTAGCTCACTTAACTAGCTAGCTGGCTATCTAGCTGACTTAACTAGCTGACTAGCTAGTTGGCTGGCTAGCTGGCTAGCCAGCTGTCTTAACTACCTAGCTACTTGGTTGGCTACACAGCTAGACACCTGTCTTAAATATCTAGCTACCTGTCTGTCTAGTTTGCTAGGCAACTGGCTACCTAGCTAATGGGCTGAGCACCTGGCTAGCCAACTAGATTAAATAGCCAGCCAGTAGGCTGGACATTGGGATAGCCAGCCGACTTAACTAGCCAGACACTCTGCTGGTTAGCCTGCAAGCCAGCCTGCTTAACTAGCTGGTCACCTAACTGACCAGCCTGCCAACAAGGCGGCTG
>NW_007015585.1:0-516 GCF_000164805.1 Carlito syrichta
CTAGCTATCTAGTTAGCCAACTAGTTAAGTCAGCTAGCTAAGTGAGCTAGCTAACTAACTAGCTGGCTAAGTAAGCTAGTAAGTCACCTAGCTAATTGGTTAGCTAATTATTTAAGTCAGATACTTAATTCTGCCACCTAAATAATTGGTTAATTAATTAAATCAGCGCGTTATTCAGCTAGTTAAGAGTTAGCTAACTATTTAATTCATGTAAAGTCAGTTAGCTAACTAGTTAAGTCAGCCAGTTAAGTCAGCTAGTTAATTAGTTAGTCAGCTAGCTAAGTCATCTAGTTAAGACAACTTATAATTTAGTCAGCTGGTTAAGACAGATAGCTAACTAGTTACCTAAAGTTTTAAGTCAGCAGGATGCATCAGGTAGGTAGCTAGTTAACTAAAGGGTTAGTCAGCTGATTGAGCTAGCAAGCTAGTTAGACAATGGGTTGAGTCAGCTAGTTGAGTAGGCTAGCTAGTTAGCTAGCTAATGAGTTAAATCAACTGGATGGTCAGCTAGCTGGC
>NW_007015586.1:0-572 GCF_000164805.1 Carlito syrichta
GTTCCTTTGTGTTTAAATCATTGGCTACTTCAAAGATGATAAAGATCAATCATTCCATATCTACCTATACACAATTGAAAAAATGTAAGAAAAGGAAAACATCAAAGCATAGAATTTCTAATGCAAGATAAATAGATTTTTGCTCGCTATTTGTCTCTCTACTCTTTCCTTCAATCCATTCTAGATCCTTGTCCAATTGATAGAAAATGTTGTGTTTTCTTATTGTTTTTGCGTAGAAAAGAATATTCTTTCACAAATATATTTTGGTAGAAGAAAGTAGTTATTGTCATCTATATCCTGGACATATATTGCATATGGACAGGCGTTGTCCTGGGGCTAGAATATTTTAAAATATCAACGATGACAAAGATACAAGGTTCTCCTTAAATATACCATAGAGTAGATAAGACATTTATTAAATGTTACAAAAGTGCATGCAACACTATCATTAAGAAAAAGCTTTGAAAGAGAAACAAAGATTTCCACACCAACACAAAGGTATCTGAACAAATTAAGAAGTCAAGAAAAGATGCTTTTTTGAAGAAAGTAAGCTGAGTTCCCAATCCAAAGTA
>NW_007015587.1:0-910 GCF_000164805.1 Carlito syrichta
CCTTAGGGAGTGCTTGGTGGGCGACTGCAGTCACTCTCTCTGGGCTCCCGGGTCACTGGAAGGGAGTGGTCCTCACAGTGGGTCCCGAGAAGGGTGCACAGGTTGGGCACAGGGGCTCAGACCTGTCATCCCGGCATTCTGGGAGACCAAGGTGAGAGGATGGTCGTAGTCCCTGGGTTTGAGACCTGCCTGGGCACCTTGGTGAGACCTCATCTCTACAAAAAGCGAAAAAAAAATGATCCAAACATGGTGGCACATGTTTTTTGTTCCAACCACTTAGGAAGCCGTGGGGAGAGGATCACTACAGCCATGCTGGTGGAGGCTGTGGTTGCCGAGAGTGGGCCTCTGCACTCTGTCTTGGGTGACAGAGCAGGATCCTGACTTATAATATTAATACCAACCACCAGCCGGGCTTGTTGGCTCAGTCTGTAATTCTGCACTTTGGGAGGCTGAAATTAATGGATTGCCTGAGCCCATGGGTTCAAGACCTGCCTGGGCAACTTGGTGAGTCCGCATCTCTACAATAAATCAAAAAATTAGTGGGCCCTGGTAGCGTGCACCTGTAATTCCAGCTACTTGGAAGGCTGAGGCAGAAGAATCGCCGGAGCCCAGCAGGTCGAGGCTGCAGTGGCTGAGAGTGGCCACTGCACTCCAGTCTGGGTGACGGAGTGAGACTCCAACTCAAAAAAAATAATAATTCCAACAGCCACCGCCACCACAACCACAGGACGGGCTCAGGGGCTCAGCCTGGCATCCCATCCATACAGAGGCCAAGCGTGTGGATGGCCTCAGCCAACGGGTTCGACACCAACCTGGGACATGGGGTGAGTTGTCCTCTCAACAATCAAAAATAAATGCAAAGATTAACCAGTGGTGGTGCAGGCCTGTGGTTCCAGACATTCGGTGGGCC
>NW_007015588.1:0-511 GCF_000164805.1 Carlito syrichta
AACTTAACTAATTGGCCGGTGATAGAGCCTACAGGTGAGCTGCCTTAACTCTTCGGTTGGCGTGTGAGCCCACTGATGAGCTACCTTAACAAGTCAGCTTGCGAGCAAGGCAACTTGTTAACTGTCCTGTTGGCTTGTAAGCGAACCGACAAGTTAGTTGACCTGTTGGCTGGTGAGTGAGTCAACTAATTTGCTGACAGGTAGGCAGGTGAGGGAGCCAAACAGTTAGCTTACCTAATGGAAAGCGAGCGAGCCCACTAATTAGCTGAGCAGCTAGCTGGTTTGATAGTTGACTAGATAGCTAAGTAACTAGCTGATTTGCTAGTTGAATTAACTAGCTAGCTGGCTACCTAGCTGGCTATCTAGCTGATATATCTAACTAGCAAACAAACTGTCTAGCCACCTGATTTAACTAGTTAGCTAACTGGCAAGTTGGCTGGCTAGCTGATTTAACTAGCTATCTGACCAGGTAGCTGACTAGCTACCTGACTTAACCAGCTAGCTGGCTAAC
>NW_007015589.1:0-508 GCF_000164805.1 Carlito syrichta
ATCCACTCACCTCAGCCTCCCAAAGCGCGGGATGACAGGCTGAGCCACCGAGCCCGGCCTCCTACCCCTCAACTGTATGTTAATCAGGCCGTTTCTCAGCGGCTTTTTATCTATGGGCTTTTCCTTTTACTGCACGTCCTGCTCTTCATTCATCATCCATTGAAAGTAATTGTTGTCGGGCGCTTAGTGTGTGTGTGTGGGTGTGTGTGTGTGGGTGTTCCTGTAAGGCAGGGCGCTTTATTGGCAGCTGCTGATGACGGACTGAAGGCCTTGGTGAAGCTTTCGGTCTAACTTACGGAAATAAATATACATGACAGGGTTTCAGATATGAAGAGTTCAAGGCCAAGAGTCTTCAGAAGTCTTTACGAAACAGTGGGGCGGCCGTGGCATGCTTGACTCTGTCCCGTCACACCCTCTCTCTCAGTCCCCCACTCCACATTTCTTTTGCAACCACTTTGCTGCCTCTGTTTCCTGCTGACTTCTCAAAGCAGGGACACTTAGGGTGACA
>NW_007015590.1:0-783 GCF_000164805.1 Carlito syrichta
ACAGGGGGCTTCTCCTCACAAAGCTGCCCTGCATGGCCTCTGGGGCCCTCCTTGATGTACCTCCCTATCACACTCTTCTATCCCTTTGGCTTTCAGCCCCATCCCCCCTCTGGAAGTCACACCATCCTCTGGGCCTCCTCTGATCTCTCCAGCCAAAAGGAAATTCTCACCCTCGCCCACAGCCTTCCTTCCACACTATTTTGATTACAGTCAGCTACATACAGGTGTTCATCTTCCTGACTTTAGCAAATATTATGTGTTCCAAGGTGTTAGTTTACAAGAAAGGAATAAGACTCAGTTCTCTTCTCTCAAAGAACTTGAAATCCAGGGAGAAGAACAGAGATATGCCCACCCAGGAAACACTGAATGAGGCAGAACAGCCGATGATGAAGCACCAGCAAAGGTTGCTACAGTCGGCACTGTGTCTGAGTTACAATGTCACAACACTACCTGGAGGCTTTGGAAGGCGACTTTCAAATGCAGGCCAAATGGTTGGTTAACAAGCACTAACCAAGCAACCCAAGTGCCGAGAACACAAGACCCAAAACAGACGCAGTTCTCTCTTCCCATAGCTTCCAGCCCTTGGATAAACACCATCGCTGCCAGATACCAGGGTGGACAAGGTTGCCCCTCAGGCCGCTGGCCTGTTCAAGACATCAAGCAGAGGCCCTCCTAACAGCACCTTCAGCCCCTGCCTTATCATCACCCGCCCCCCTCACCCCAGCCTCCCACTCCACTGTGGTCAGGAGGCGGAGGCCAGAAGGTGGGCAGTCGGCCCATGTC
>NW_007015591.1:0-601 GCF_000164805.1 Carlito syrichta
GTCTGCACGTGTTATCATATGTAATTATGTCTCAATAAAGAAGACCATTTACAAGAGCCACATGAATGTAAGGAGTGAATGATTAAATCTGAGGATGTGTAAAACTTCAGTGGAGAAACGTGCAAAATTTAAGGTCAAAGAAGTTAAATAGATATGCCAAGCTTGTGAATAAATGAGCCAATATTATAAAGATGCCAATTCTACCTAAATTAATTTTTGAACCTATTGTCATGATAATCTAAATCCTGACTTGATATGCTATTTCTAATTACCTGCAGAGCAAATGGCCAAAATGAGCCAAGACAATCTTGAAGACAACGAGATAGGAGAGGAACAAAGGAGAGACTTGCTCGATTGTATCTTAAGAATTATTTAAAAGCTGTGGTGATCGGACGTGTGCCTTGCCTCAGTGACAGACGTTAAAAGACAGCCCCATAAGAGACCAGTCCCCAGGGGAGCCCGACAGCGGTGGCGCTGCAGGCCGGCAGGGCGGGTGGCCTCTGGGAGATGCGGGCAGGAGGGGTCACTCACCCACAGGGGCACCGTTAGACCAATCCGTCCCATTCACAAAAGCCAGTTCCAGGTAGATCAGAGGCCTCAA
>NW_007015592.1:0-510 GCF_000164805.1 Carlito syrichta
GATTGTTTTGTCTGATATTAAGATCATTACTCCTGCCTTCTTTTTTGATCCATTTGCCTGGAAATTCCTTTTCCATCCTCTAACTATGAATCTGTGAGCATCCCTTTTGTTGAGATGAGTTTTCTGGACGCAGCAAATTACTGAATCCTGGTTTTTTTTATCCAGTTTGCCGCTCTGTGTCTTTTCAGTGGTGCATTTAGTCCATTAACATTCAGGCTGGTTATTGAAATGTGATTGTTTATCCTTGTCATGAGGTTCTTGTAAAGTTTTTATTCTTTTTTTCTTTCTTTCATTGTTTTCTTTTAACTTTTTGGTTGTGTGTGTTTTTAAGTTCGTAGTTACAATGTATTCTCTGTTGATTCTATGTTCTCCTGTTCTCTTGGGAGTGTGTAGTAATTTTTTTTTTCCTTCTTCTTCTTTCTTCTGTGTTTACTACATTTTAAGAATCTCAGCCAGGCTCGGTGGCTCAGCCTGCAATCCCACGCCTTTGGGAGGCTGAGGTGAGTGGAT
>NW_007015593.1:0-504 GCF_000164805.1 Carlito syrichta
GTTTTGAGACCAGCCTGGGCAACCTAGTAAGGAAAGAAAAGAAAGAAAGAAAGAAAGAAATCCATTCTCTGCCCTCAGTCTTTCCTCCCCCAATCCCCACACATGTGAGGGTCCCTCAAGTTTGGTCCCTTCCAGGCTCTACCCCCCAATGGCTGCTCCCACTTTGGTGCAGGATTTCCCAAGGCTACCTGGCAGGGTTTCTGCTGGTTTTTCTCTCCGAGGTAAGACATGTGCCCAAGGCAAGCCGACCCTCTGACTCAGCAATGAGGACCTTGTGCCAAGAAATGCCAGGGACACATACCTCACCTGGGGACATTTCTTCTCCACCAATCCCAATTTTCCTGGCTCTAAAGCCAGTCACCCTCTGACCTAACCATAACCATGTGCAGTTGAGAATCAGTGTATGATTCTGATGTTTTTGGAGACAGGGTCTGGCTTTGTGGTCCTGTGTCGGTGACCAGCACTGACCAAGGGTGGGTTAGGACCCGCACCAGAGAATCTGGA
>NW_007015594.1:0-503 GCF_000164805.1 Carlito syrichta
CATCACTGAGGAGGACCAGTCACTGGTCCAGGCATCACAGCAGAGGCCCAGTCACTGTGGCACCCATAACAGAAGAATGTTAGTCACTGAAGCACTAATCAGAGTGGAGAGACAGTCAGTGTGGCACCCAATAGGAAGAGGGCCAGTGACTGCGAAACTTACAAAGAGGGAGACCAGTCACTAGTCAGGCATCAAAGAGGAGGTGAAGTCACTGAGGCATCCAAAACAGTGAAAGCCCAATCATTGAGGTACACATCCCAGGGGAGGCCCCATCCCTGGGTCACCTATACCAGATGAAGAACAATCACTGGAACATGCGTCACAAACATGTACAAGCCTTGGGGGCCCTCTTCAAAGAGGAAGACTAGTCAATGGGTCACCTAACACAGAGAAGGACTAGTCAGTGTGGCATTCATAACAGAAAAGGATCAGTAATGGACACTCATTATAGAGAAGGGATAGTCATTTGGAAAACCTTTATAGAGATAGATATAGATAGTCAA
>NW_007015595.1:0-500 GCF_000164805.1 Carlito syrichta
AGCCAGCTCATCAGATACTTTAGTTTGCATCCAGTGAGACTGATTCTGGACTTCTGACTTTCAGAATTATGAGATAACAAATTCATGTTATGTTCTTTATAGTTGATAAGTTTGTGAAAGATTTGATATGGCAGCAAGAGAAAATGAATATGCACTCCTTCCAAAAAGCTTAATACTGGAAATATACATATATAACTTAATAAGTGTATATATATATATATATATTATATAGTTCATGTACGTACATACATACATATGCATCAATCCAACATTATTCATATATGTGCATTTTCATATGCTCCTCAACTTATAGTTGGGTCATATCCAGATAAATTCATTGTAAGTTGAGTATATCAAAATGGGTTCCCAGGCAAGATGGTGATAGAACAAGTCAGACTGTGATAATCTCTGCAAAGGGTGGCTACTGCAGCTGGTTCCATGTGCTGCTGCCACCACCACCACCACCTCCATTTAGGGGGACTGCTACAGCCAGTCCCATG
>NW_007015596.1:0-530 GCF_000164805.1 Carlito syrichta
TCCAGGCTCCTCCTCCTTGTCATCAACGCCCTCATCCACCTCTACAGGCTCCTTCTCCTTGTCTTCAACCCCCTTGGCCACATCTCCTGGCTCTTCCTCCTTGTCATCAATGCCCTTGACTGCCTCTCCAGATTCCTCTTCCTTGTCATCAATGCCCTTGTTAGCCTCTTCAGCCTCCTACTCCTTGTCATCAATGCCATTGTCCTCCTCTCCAGGCTCCTCCTCCTGGTCATCAATGCCCTTCTCCTGCTCTCCAGGCTCCCGCTCCTTGTCATCAGTGCCCTTGGCCACCACTCCAGGCTCCTCCTGCTTGATATCAATGTCCTAGGCAGCCTTTTCAAGCTCCTCGTTTTTGTCATCAATGCCCTCATCCACCTCTACAGGCTCCCCCTCCTTGTCATCGTCACCCTCGGCCGACTCTCCAGGCTCCCACTCCTTGTCATTAATGCCCTTGGCTGCCTCTCCAAGGATCACCCTCCTTGACTTCAATGCCCTCGGCCATCTCTCCAGGCCCCTCCGCCTCATCATCA
>NW_007015597.1:0-1466 GCF_000164805.1 Carlito syrichta
AGTCAGCTGTCTAGTCAGCTGGATAGTTAGGCAACTAACTAGATAAGTCAGCTTGATAGACAGCAGGCTACCTGTTCAAGTCAGCAAGTTAAGTCAGCTGGTTAGGTAATTAGCTGGCTAGTTAAATGAGTTTGTTGCCCAGGTTGCTAGCTTAAGTCATATAGGTAAGTCAGCTGGCTAGCAAACTGGCTACATAGGAAGCCAGCTAGTTAAGTCAGCTACCTAGGCAGCTGACTAGTTGTTTAACTCAGCTATTTAAGTCAGCTGGAACCAGCTGGCTAGCTAGTTATGACAGCTCATGAAGTCTGTTGGCTATCTAGCTGGTTAGCTAGATAAAAAGCTAGTCAAGTCAGATAGCTATCCATCTGGCTAGCTAGTTATTTCAGCTACTTAAATCACCTGGCTAGCTAGGAAGCTAGCTATATAAGTCAGCTAGTTATGTCAGGTACCTAGCTAGCTAAGCTAGCTAATTAAGCTTGCTAGCTAGGTAGCTAACTAGGTACCTAGCTAGTTGAGCCAGCTAGTTAAGCCAGCAGACTAACTTGGTAGCTATCTGGTTAATTCAGCTAGTTAAGTCAGCTTGCTTACTAGTTAATCAGTAAGTTAAATCAGCTAACTAGCCAGCTGCCTAACTGTGTAGCTAGCTAATTAAGTCAACTGACTAGCAAGTTAACTAGCTAGTTAAGTTACGTTGTTAAGTCAGCTCACTAGCAAGCTGGATAGCTAGGTAGCTAGGTAGTTAAGTCAGCTGGCAAGACAGCAGGCTACATAGGTAGCCAGCTAGTTAAGTCAGCTGTTATCCAGCTGACTGTCTAGGTAGCTAGACAATTAAGTCAGCCTGCTAGACATTTGGCTACCTGATTAAGTCAACTAGTTAAGTCAGATCCTAGGCAGCTGGCTAACTAGGTAGTAAGCTAGTTAAGTCAGCTGGCTAGCCAGCTTGCTAGCTAGTTGTCAGCTAGATAATTCAGTTGACTTCCCAGCTGGCTGGCTACATAGGTAGCTAGTTAAGTCAGCTGACTAGTTAGCTGGCTAGCTGGTTAAGTCAGCTAGTTAATTCAGCTGGCCATCCAGCTGGTTAACTAATTAAGTCAGATAGTTAAGTCAGCTGACCAGCCAGCTGGCTAGCTAGGTAGCTAGTTAGTTAAATCAGCTAGCTATCTCAGCTGTAGAACTGGGTAGCTAGCTAGTTAAGCCAGCTAGTTAAGTCAGCTGGCAAGTTGGTTAAATCAGTTAGTTAAATCAGCTGGCTAACCAGCTGCCAATGATTGTAGCTTTCTAGTTAAGTCAGCTGGCTAGCCAGGTGGCTAACTAGTTAAGTCACCTAATTAAGTCAGCTCGCTTGCCTGCCTCTTAGCTAGTTAGTTAGGTAGTTAAGTCAGCAGGCAAGACAAAGGGGTATGTAGGTACATAGCTAGTTAAGTCAGTTTGCTAACCATTAGGCTATCTAGTTATATCCGCTAGTT
>NW_007015598.1:0-697 GCF_000164805.1 Carlito syrichta
GAGGTCTCGCCAAGTTGCCCAGGCGGGTCTTGAACCCACGGGCTCAGGCAATCCACTCCCTTCAGCCTCCCCAAGTGCTGGGATTACAGGCTGAACCACCAAGCTCGGCTAAGATGAATTTTCTATATGGTATATATACACGATGGAGTATTATTCAGTCATAAAAATGAACGGTATCCTGTTATTTGTAGCAACATGTATGGAACTGGAGGCCATTATGTTAAGTGGATAAAGTGAAATGAGCCAGACACAGAAAGACACATATTCTCTCTCGTATGTGGAAACAAAAATAGTAAATCTCACAAATGTAGAGAGTAGAATGATGGTTACTAGAGGCTGGAAAGGGTCCTAGGGAGGGGGTGGTAAAGAAAAATTAGTTAATGGGTACAAAAATACAGTTAGTACCAGGCTCCGTGGCTCAGCCTGTAATCCCACGCTTTGGGAGGCTAAAGTGGGTGGATTGCCTGAGCCCACGGGTTCGAGATTTGCCTGGGCAACTTGGTGAGACCTCATCTCTACAAAAAATTAGCCAGGTGTGGTAGCGTGCGCTTATAGTTCCATCTACTTGGAAGGCTGAGGCAGAAGGATCCCCGGAGCCCAGCAGGTTGAGTCTGCGGTGGCCAGGAGCGTGCCACTGCATTCCAGTCTGGGCAAAAGAGTGATACTCCAACTCAAAAAAAAAAAAAAAAAAAAAAAA
>NW_007015599.1:0-852 GCF_000164805.1 Carlito syrichta
AATTATAAATATATTCCCATCCAGCAAATGTGTAAGGCAAATATAAATAGACTTATAGGGAAAGATTGACTGAAATATAATAATAGTAGGGGACTTCAGCATACCACTTTCAGCAGTAGACAGATCATCCAAACAGAAAATAAATGAAGAAACATTGGAGTTAAGCTTTATTCTAAACCAAATGGACCTAGCATATATTTCCAAAATATTCCATACAACTGCTAAAGAACACACATTTTTCATAACACCACATTGAACATTCTGCAGGACAAAACATATGAAGGTCACTTAAAATAAATCTTAATAAATTTTTTAAAAATTGAAATTATATCAAGTATCTTTTCTGACCACAATAAAATAAAACTATAAACTAATAACAGAAGAAATTTTGGAAACAGTACAAATAACAATTTTGAATAACAATTAGGTCAATGAAGGATTTAAAAAGCAAATATAAAACTTTTTGAGAAAAATGAAAGTTGAAATACAACATACCAAAACACTTAAGGTACAGGATTAGTTCTAAAAGGGAAGATTATAGAAATAAATACCTACATCAAAAAAGTAGAAAGACTTAACTTGATGCCCCTCAAGAAACTAGAAAAAACAAAAATAAAATTCAAAATGAGTAAAAGGAAAGAAAGAATAAATGTTAGAAAATAACAAAAAACAAAATTGAGACTACATAAATAGAAAAGATAAATCAAGTTAACTTTTTGAACAGATAAACAAATCAAGAAAACTTTTGCTAGAATTGATTAAGAAAAAAGAGAGATCTAAATAATAAAATTAGAGATTAAAAGATACATTACATTGATATCACATAAATATGAAGATTGAATGATACTATTA